>NC_059275.1:9064984-9067484 GCF_017591435.1 Portunus trituberculatus
TCACCACTCCTCTCTCTCCTGAATCAGCGCTATCAAGTTACAAGGAGGTACAAGGGAGAGGTACAAGAGAAGGTACAAGAGGGAGGTACAAGAAGGTACAAGGAGGAGGTGCAGTACAAGGGGAAGGCACAAGGAGGACGTACAAGGAGGAGGTACAAGGAGGAGGTACAAGGAGGAGGTACAAGAAGGTACAAGGAAGTACAAGAAGGAGGTACAAGGGGGAGGTACAAGGAGAAGGTACAAGGAAAAGGTACAAAGATAAAGTACAAAGATAAGGTACAAGGAGGAGGTACAAGGGAGAGGTACAAGGAGAGGTACAAGGAGGAGGTACAGGGAGGAGGTACAAATATGAGGTACAAAGATAAGGTGCAAGGAGGTAAAATTAACTATAAGGAAGAGATACAAAGATAAGGCACAAGAGGGAGGTACAAGGAGGAGGTACATACAAGGAAGGCGGTGGCGTAGTGGATGAGGTGGTGGTGGTGGTGGTGATGGTGGTGGTGGTGGTGGGATCAGGCAGACATCCATGCGTAAGTTCGAAACCCACCACGTGCCGCATTGAAACTTTGCCATTTCTCGAGCGGTTTAAAGTTACCTATCCGCCACCATGATACCCTGGTTCTTGGTGGAGGTGTAATTAATTGCCTTACACCAAAGATGCGCTTGGGTGGTGATATGGGCCCTAATATGCGTACCACTAAAAATAAAATTGCCTGCACCACTAATGGGTAGAAGCTGAACACCGCTTCCCATACTCTGCAAGTGAACATACAGGCGCTATACACCATAACATAAAAAAATAAATAAATAAACAAATAAAAATAAGGAGGAGGTAAAAGGAGAGGTACAAAAGATAAGGTACAAGGGAAAGGTACAAGGATGAAGCTCTTCACTGACCAAAGGAAAAATGTTCACAAGTATAAAATTGATAAAGGAGACACAGAGAGAATGAAGAAAAGCTTATCCCAGTGTCCATCTCGCCCCGTTTGTAGGAGGAAGAAAGGACGCTGATAAAGATGAGAAGAGGAAATAAAGGAAGAGACATGACAAGATCGTAAAGTTAGAGATGAAATTGAAAGAAAAACTGATAAAACAGAGAGAGAGAGAGAGAGAGAGAGAGAGAGAGAGAGAGAGAGAGAGAGAGAGAGAGAGAGAGAGAGAGAGAGAGAGAGAGAGAGAGAGAGAGAGATTGGAGCTTAGGAAAAGAAAACAATATCGAGAGAAACAGAGAGAAAGAAATTTGAAGTAAAAAAAGAATAACCAAAGAAAAAATAAATGAAGGAAGAAGAAATAATGAAAGAACTGAAGAATGAAAATTAAAATGGAAAATCAAGGAAGAAGAAGAAAGGAGAAAGAAGAAAAAGAAACGAAAATTAAACAAATAAAACACATTCATCACTCAATTTCCTCTCTCTTCTCTCCCCCTCCTTCTCCTTCTCCCTCTTCCTCTCCCCATCACTCTTCTCCATTCTCTCTTCTTCCCCTCTCCTCCCTCTCCCTCTTCTTCATCCTCTTCCTCTTCCTCTTCCTTTCCTCGTCCCTCACTCTCCCTTCTCTTCCTCTTTTTCTTCCTCTCTCTCTCTCTCTCTCTCTCTCTCTCTCTCTCTCTCTCTCTCTCTCTCTCTCTCTCTCTCTCTCTCTCTCTCTCTCTTTCCTCGACAAACACGTCATACTTAGCCTCTTTTCTTTGTCATGTGGACGTGAGCGAAGCGGTGGAGAGAGTGTTAGTCAGTGAGAGAGAGGTCACTGGGGAAAGAAGAGGAAGAGGAGGAGGAAAATGAAGCGATAAAAGAAGACACGACGAAGCAACAGGAAGAGGCAGGCGTATGAAGAGTTGAGGAGGAGGAGGAGGAGGAGGAGGAGGAGGAGGAGGAGGAGGAGGAGGAGGAGGAGGTAAGCTGTTACTACTTTTTTGCTACTATATGTAAAAGAAGGAAAACATAAAGATGATCACGAGGAGGAGGAGGAGGAGGAGGAGGAGGAAAACAAAGGAATACAAAGGAAAGACCAAGCAACAACAGACCCTGGGATCTTTACTAGGCTGCTTGGTTAACTATTCTATACTAACTACACAGTGTGAGAGACAGGACAGCAAAGCAGAAGGCTCCTCCCCACCCACCCATCCCACCAGCCGAAGCCGGCCGGAAAAGGAAAGGCACCATGTGGTATTGAAAACCAAATGGAATTTTAGAGAATAGAGAAAAGAAGTTGTAATCTACGTCTACTCTTGTTTGTGGGGGACTATGTAGGTGCTTGACGGTTATGTAGTGTGGTGAATGTGCGTGTGGGTGGAGTGTGTGCGTGTGGATGTCGGAGGGGTGGTGCGGCAGCCTTGCCTGGCGCTTTCAAGGAAGGCAGCAGTCAATCAGGCCCCAGTTCCGTTCACTCCACTGAGTAAGCGTCCTTTCCCTTGGAGGGACGCCATACACTGATTTCCCCCTGCAACATTGATCCCTGGTTGTCCCGATGGTGATAAAAAATTAACATGGCCCTAGACAAA
>NC_059275.1:9069984-9072484 GCF_017591435.1 Portunus trituberculatus
CATGCGTGCTTTGGGGTCCGAGGGGTCTCCAAATGCAGGGGTTCGAATCCTGTCCATGGTCCGAGTGTAGGTTGGGCTTCCTCACTCGGGGCAACGGTTTCCTAGCGGATGGGCTTTGAGATAGGAGGTACTTCAAAAAGTATCCTCTTTGGGCCATAAATTTCCGTGAAAAGCCCACATGGTATAAAAAAAAATGCATGTCTTCTACAGTTATCACATACGGCTACATAGAAATACAGAATAAAACAGAGCAAGTAAAAAAATAAAATGAAATAAATTACAGTAAAAACATGAGAGGAAAAAGAAGGGAGGTGAATGGAAGGAGGAGGAGGAGGAGGAGAGGAAAAGCAGGGAGGTGGATGGAAGGAGGAGAGGAAAAAGATGGCAGGTGGATGGAAGGAGAAGAAGAAAAAGAAGGGAGCTGAATGGAAGGAGGAGAGGAAAAGCAGGGAGGTGGATGGAAGGAGGTGAGGAAAAAGAAGGGAGGTGGATAGAAGGAGAAGGAAAAAGAAGGGAGGTGGATGGAAGGAAGAGGAGGAGAGGAAAAGAAGGGAGGTGGATGGAAGGAGGATTGGAGAAAGATAGGAGGTAGATGGGAGGAGGAAAAAGATGGAGAAGTGGTCAAGTTGAGGAAAGTGGAAAGGATGTGGTGAAGGAAGAGATGAGTAAAAGGGAGAGAGAGAGAGAGAGAGAGAGAGAGAGAGAGAGAGAGAGAGAGAGAGAGAGAGAGAGAGAGAGAGAGAGAGAGAGAGAGAGAGAGAGAGAGAGAGAGAGAGAGAGAGAGAGAGAGAAAGAAAGAAAGAGAAAACGAAAAGAAAGAAAGGAACAAATGAAGGAAGGAATGAACGAAGGAAGGAAGGAAGGAAGGAAGGAATAAAAAGGAAACAAAAACAAAGACAAAATACAACAGAAGAAAGAGAAAACTAATACTAAGAACGAATGAAGAAATGAAAGGACAAGGAACAAAAGAGAAAGAAGAAAGAGAAGAAGAGACAGAGAAAGAGAAGGAAAATAGAACAGAATGAAAAAAAAAAGAAATTAAACCAAAGACGAATGAAAAAAAAAAACGATGAAGAAGAAGAGAGAAAGAGAGGAAGGAACAGAAGGAAGAGAAGGAAGAGAGAGAGAGAGAAGGAGAAAGGAGAGAAGGAGAAAGGAGGAGGAAGGAAAAATACACAGAAATACGCAGGAATAACAAACAGCAACATAACTTTTGGTACTAAAGTGAAGGAACAACACGAGGCATTTAACCTACGAGAGAGAGAGAGAGAGAGAGAGAGAGAGAGAGAGAGAGAGAGAGAGAGAGAGAGAGAGAGAGAGAGAGAGAGAGAGAAACAAAACACAGGAAGAGAGCTAAGACAAAAGAAACACAAAAAGGACTAACACACACAAAAAAAATGCCCTCCAGAGATGCCCCTTTGAAGGAATGTAGGAGGGAAGGAGCCCTGGTTACGTTACATATAAATGAAATAAATAAATAAATAAAGGCAGTGTGTTTGTGTGTCCATGTGTGTGTGTGTTTTCTCGGTTTCTGGTTTTCCTTTTTTTTTTTCTTCTATGTGTTTGTTCCATCAATCCTACACCTGATAAGCCTTCCTGTCCTGGGTGTGAGATCCTTCCACGAGTCATCCTTCTCCTTTAACCCTTTCCTCTCAAATGATCTGCCTTTATTCTATTTTTTTCTTTCAAATGGTCGTTTTCTTCTTTTCTTTCAAATGGTCCAGTTTTTTATTCTTTTCTTTCAAATGGTTCAGTTTTATTTCCTTCTTTTATTTCAAATGGTCCAGTTCTTTGTCTTTGCTGTCAAATGGTCCAATTTTTATACTTTCAAATGGTCCAGTTTTTCTTTTTTTTTTAATTCGTAATGGTATTTTTTAACGTAAGAATTGGTTGACTGTATTAAGTGTCGTTTTTCTTCTTTCCTTTCTTTTTTTAAGTGTTTTTTTTTTCTCTTGATGAGTGGTCGATGCTTCCTTTTTTTCTATTTTCTTTGTTTTCTTATTTAGTTTCATTTAAATTGTCAAGGATGTGTCTTTCTTAAATTGTAGAGCCAAACGGTTACCTATGTCCTCTCTCTCTCTCTCTCTCTCTCTCTCTCTCTCTCTCTCTCTCTCTCTCTCTCTCTCTCATTTTCCTTAACCTTGTTTCATAACTGTGTTTTGATATACTAAAAAGAGAAAAAGAAGATGAAGAAGAAGAAAAGACGAAGGAGACGATAACGAAGAAAATAGAAGAAAAAGATAAAGACGATGACAAAAATTACAGAAGAAAAAGAAAATGACAACAAAAAGAATGTCATACGAATATTTGAAAGAATAATACAAAACTTCACTTTAAATGATACAAAATCAACAAAACATTCGTAATATCACTTTCTTATTTACAAAAAGAATATTACGAAAATAAAAATACGTTTAGTTATCAAATTGAGAGAGAGAGAGAGAGAGAGAGAGAGAGAGAGAGAGAGAGAGAGAGAGAGAGAGAGAGAGAGAGAGAGAGA
>NC_059275.1:9077484-9079984 GCF_017591435.1 Portunus trituberculatus
TCCTCCTCCTCCTCCTCCTCCTCGGTAACAGGGCAGGACGGGAAGGGCGCCTCGAGACGTACATTCCCGCAGTAAAAGCATTGTGCCGGAAGGAGGAGGAGGAGGAGGAGGAGGAGGAGGAGGAGGAGGAGGAGGAGGAGGAGGAGGAGGAGGAGGAGGAGGAGGAGGAAGAAGAGGAGGAGGAGGACAGGAGGAGGAAGGAGGAGGAGGAAGAAGAAATAAGAAGAGAAGAAGAAGAAGAAGAAGAAGAACGAGAAGAAGAAGAAGAAGAAGAAGAAGAAGAAGAAGAAGAAGAAGAAGACAATGAACAAGCACGTATATAAAAAATCACCACCACCACCACCACCACAGACCAACACAAAAACCAAAGGAGGAGGAGGAGGAGGAGGAGGAGGAGGAGGAGGAGGAGGAGGAGGAGGAGGAGGTCAAGTCAAATCAAATGAGGTAATGTCACGGTAAAGAAGGTCAGTAGAACAACAAGAAAGAACTTAATACAGCCAAAAATGCAAACACCACCACCACCACCACCACCAGTCACTTTGCAAGCTTCCCTCCTTGACATGGATTTTTGCAACACCACCACCACCACCACCACCACTTAGGTCTTCGTCAGGCGGTGTTGGCTTCCCCAGGCCACGCCAGCACTAAGCCAGGCACTCAAGGGGCTTGCCTCGCCAACCCTTTCTTTCTTAAGGCCGCAAGCACAAGGACATCAGGTGGTGGTGGTGGTGGTGGTGGTGGTGGTGGTGGTGGTGGTGGCTTCCTCTTCTTGTTTTTTTGCCTCCTCCTCCTCCTCTTCCCCTCCTCCTCCTATTCCTCATCTTTCTTCTCTTTCTTTCTTATTATTTTCTTCTCCCTGTTCTATAATAACTGTTGCTTATTTTAAACTTTCATGTTGTTGTTATTGTTTTTTCTTCTTCTTCTTCTTCTTCTAAACTATTCCCTCATTTCTCAATATTATTCTTCTTTTATTTTCATTCATCATCTTTTCTCCTTCGTCTTTCTTTATCTACAGACCCGTATTACGTTTTCTCCTTTTTCTTTTCTTCTTACTCTTTTCAATCTTCTTTCATGAATATCACCCTCTTCACTCTTCCTAATCCTCCTCTTCCTCCTCCATCTCCTTTTCTTTTCTTCTATTTCTCCTTTTCCTCCTCCTCCTCCTATAACAACCTTGATGTAAACAAATATTTTACCATTGATTATTCCACTATGACAAGGAATAATGGATTTAAAATTACACCCAAAAGCTTCAAAACCCAAGTTGCAAAGCACTTTTTATTTAAAAGAATTGTTAACATTTGGAATAAGCTTCCTTCAGAAATAGTAAATAGTACTTCCATTGCATCATTCAAAAACAAGATTGATAAATATTTAAAGAATGACCTCCAACAAGCTCTCTTCTTGTCCGAATAATTAAACATGATATTAGGATGACAATTATTGTGTATAACTTTCCTATAGATAGATATGTAGCGTTCACAATCGGCTGAATAATAAAAATTTCCTTTCATCCTTTCCTGTGAAAATTCCATGTCAGTTTTTCCACACTGCATGGTAATTTTCCAAAATATTTTCTATGCCAGTGAAAGCTGGAGGGAGTGGTGGGTGGGGAGGAGCCTTCTTCTGTACTGTCCTGTCTCTCTTATCTGTACCCAGTTAGAAGTAGTTACCAAACAGCCTCGAAAGGACCAAGAGGTATGTTGCTGTTTGGCTTTACTTTGTATTCCTCGCTTCCTTGTGGTAACAAAGACGCAATGTGATCATGTGTGTGTGTGTGTGTGTGTGTGTGTGTGTGTGTGTGTGTGTGTGTGTGTGTGTGTGTGTGTGTGTGTGTGTGTGTGTGTGTGATCTTGGACACACACACACACACACACACACACACACACACACACACACACACACACACACACACACCTAAGTAAGACCAACACCACTTTCATTTTTTCCCCTCAGTACTAAAGTGTGTTTTCTCTCCCACAGAAAAATATAAAAAGAAAATGTCTCCCTTGTGCAAAACTCTCTCTCTCTCTCTCTCTCTCTCTCTCTCTCTCTCTCTCTCTCTCTCTCTCTCTCTCTCTCTCTCTCTCTCTCTCTCTCTCTCTCTGGTGCGCATCTGGCAGTGTTACAACTTAAACTTTCCCGAAAAACATGCGATTAATGTTTAATACCCAGAGAGAGAGAGAGAGAGAGAGAGAGAGAGAGAGAGAGAGAGAGAGAGATTTTCAGAATTCAATAAAAACCAGAAAAGATAACATTACAAATCATTCCAAAACAGTTCTCTCTCTCTCTCTCTCTCTCTCTCTCTCTCTCTCTCTCTCTCTCTCTCTAACGAGGCGTGACCACAAGTAACGGAGCAGAACCATAAAAGACACGAAACTTTGGTTATCATCATGATAATCATCATTGTCATCATCATCATCATCACCACCACCATTATCATCACCATCATCACACGAGTCAGCCTAGTGATGAATGGCACGAAGGACTCTCTCTCTCT
>NC_059275.1:9082484-9092484 GCF_017591435.1 Portunus trituberculatus
TTTTTTCTCTCTCTCTCTTTTCACCGTTGATGTGTTTTCAGTTTAAACGTATCCTTGAGAGAGAGAGAGAGAGAGAGAGAGAGAGAGAGAGAGAGAGAGAGAGAGAGAGAGAGAGAGAGAGAGAGAGAGAGAGAGAGAGAGAGAGATACAAACCAGAACAGATAATAATAGAACAGAACAAAGAGAAGTGAAAGGAAGACAAGCAAAAACAGGAATATGAGAAAAGAGAGAAAGAGAAGAGAAAGAAAAGAGAATGTCGAGGAGAGGAGGAAAAAAAGAGACAGAGAATTAGAAGAGAGAGAGAGAGAGAGAGAGAGAGAGAGAGAGAGAGAGAGAGAGAGAGAGAGAGAGAGAGAGAGATAAAGGAAATATGGCCAGTTCTCAGTCCAGAGAGAGAGAGAGAGAGAGAGAGAGAGAGAGAGAGAGAGAGAGAGAGAGAGAGAGAGAGAGAGAGAGAGAGAGAGAGAGAGTTAAGATGTTGTATACACTTTGCCAAGCCAATGAATATACAAAATACTGCCATAAATCATCACCTCCTCCTCCTCCTCCTCCTCCTCCTCCTCCTCCTCCTCCCTCCTCCTCCTCCTCCTCCTCCTCCTCCTCCTCCTCCTCCTCCTCCTCCTCCTCCTCCTCCCTGTACCTCCTCTTATCTGTAGCCAGTTAGAAGTAGTTACCAAACAGCCTCGAAAGGACCAACAGGTCTGTTGCTCTTTCCTTTGTCCTTTGTATTCCTCCTCCTCCTCCTCCTCTTCCTCCTCCTCTTGCCTCTTACATCTCCCAGTAAACAAAATAGAGATGTTTAGCTGAAAGAGAAAGAGAGAGAGAGAGAGAGAGAGAGAGAGAGAGAGAGAGAGAGAGAGAGAGAGAGAGAGAGAGAGAGAGAGAGAGAGAGAGAGCGGCTGGGAGATGAGTCATGGTGAGATAGAGGAGAGGAAAAGGTGAAAGTGATAAGAGGAGACAAATAACTGAAGAAAAAGGAAAAGAAAAGGGAAAAATCTTAATAATATTGATGCAGAAACACAACATTTTGCAAGAGTGACGTAGCAACACACACACACACACACACACACACACACACACACACACACACACACACACACACACACACACACACACACACACACGACTAATTAAAAATAGGAACATAATAGATACGAAACACAGAATAATAATTAATAAGACGACCTAAAGATAATTAGAGTAAGAAAGGATGGTAGACCTAAGCTATCTAATTTAGTCTGTAGGCTTAATGAAAAAAAAAAACGAGACAAGATTGAAATGAGTAGATCTGTGGTGGTGGTGGTGGTGGTGGTGGAGAAGATGAAGATGATTGATGATGATGATGATGATGATGGTAGTAGTAGTAGTAGTAGTAGTAGTAGTAGTAGTAGTAGTAGTAGTAGTAGTGGTGGTGGTGGTGGTGGTGGTGGTGGTGGTGGTGGTGGTGGTGGTGGAGGTGGAGGTGGAGGTGGAGGTGGAGGTGGTGGTGGTGTTATTTACTCTTTCTACAAAACACAATTCTACTTTCCGTCCATATTTGAAACACGTCAACACATCACATTTCCTTGTAACCTTCAGCAAAAACACCACAAACTGTATTTCCCTCCCTGTATTTCACCTTTCACATACGAACACACTACACGCTCGCACGCACCTCAAATGTCATCATGTTATCTTATGCTGCATTCCTCGTATTCTATTTGCACGGAAACCACTACGGAAAAATATTGGAACATATCAATTTTCCACCTGTTTTCATTTCAAGGTGCGTCTGTATTAAAAAAAATACTTTCCCTCTCACAATTTTCCAAGGCCACAGAGACAACTAGCCAAGTTTTTAGACAGTTTCTTCTTTTAATGAACCAGAAATCTTGCCAATCTATCACCAGAACCATAAAAATACTCTTAACCCCTTGAGTACCATGATGCGTCTCCATATTCATTCTGGTTACTATTTGGTAATTTTATACACCTTCAGAAACTTATATGAGGGATTAGAATAGTGAAAATTGTGGCCATTAATCTCCTGATCTCCATAGACCGTTCCTAATGTCAATAAAATGGTCTAATCGTAAACAAATCACAAGGTAAAAAAAAGTGTGCCAGTATGGAAGGGGTTAATAAACATGAAATCTTGCCAATCCATCACCAGAACTATAAAAATACCCTTAAAAGCACAAGTATCTTTCAACTCGAGCCTTTGGAAAGCAGTGATGGTGAAGAGCAAAGCGTTTCAGAATATGACACAAGTGAGGAAGGATACAGGTGAGTAAGCACGCAGGCAGGTGAGCAGGTAAGGCTTCCTGGTGACCTTCCTTGACCTCACATCCCTGGGCAACGCTTAACCCCCACATTACAGGGACGCATTTTCACCATGAGTTTTGGGTGCGATTAGACGATTTTATTGATATTAGGAATGGTCTATGGAGGTCAGAAGATTAATGGCTACAGTCTTCACTATTTCAAACCCCCCACTTAAGTTTCTGAAGCTGTATAAAATCACCAAATAGTAAGCAGAATGAATATGGAAACACGTCATGGTACTGAAGGCGTTGAGTCATTACCTGTCCTCACTACACACCTGGCGAAGCAACGCACCACATCTGAGCACACGTGACATGATTATTCCCTTAACTTTTATATGAATTTGAGTTGATAATCTTGGCGTGGGCTTTGAGTTACCTGAGATTACCTGAGCCAATTAGCCGAAGCACACCTAACATAGCCTTGCTTTGCCTTGCCTTGACATACCTAAGCTCACCTGAGGCGCCCCATATTGCTTGGCTAATTGGCTTTCCTCGCACGCCGCACACCTGACCTGTTTGCGACAATACCTGCTTGCACATACCTGAGAGATGCCCTAATGAGTTCTGCTTACGTGACACACCTGAGGACTTATTCTGCGCAGGGGTGTGTGTGTGTGTGTGTGTGTGTGTGTGTGTGTGTGTGTGTGTGTGTGTGTGTGTGTGTGTGTGTGTGTGTGTGTGTGTGTGTGTGTGTCCATTTTTATTTGCTTCACCTTCAGCACTGCGTCTGATTTTCACTCCTACACTCAAACATATATGCGTTATCTTCTATTTTTGTTCTTACTTTCTCTTTCCTTCATCTTTTTCCTTCTCTTTCTTTCTTTCAATCCACATCTCGGGAGGGAAACTTTTTCTTCTCCTTCTTTTATCTATTTCTCTATGTCTACTTTTCTTTCTTCCCTTCCTTTCTTTCTTCCTTCCTTCTTTCCTTCCTTCCTTCCTTCCTTCCTTTCCTACATCCCTCCTTCTTTCCTTCCTTCCTTCCTTCCTTCCTTTCTTTTTTCATTCTTTCCTTCCTCCCTTCCCTTCTTCCTTCCATCCTTCTTTCTTCCTTCCTTTCTTCTTTCTTCAATACAACACATGCGAACAGAAAAACCTACAAAAAAAGACAAGACAAGACAAGACAAGACGAAGAAAGAAAATGACAGAGGAACGAAAATAAAAACAAGAAAAGATAGAAGGAGAGAAGGAGAGAAACAAGGAGACATGGAAGGGATTTAAGGAAAATACTGATAGAGGGAGGAAAGCGAAAGGCAAAGATGGGAGAGAAGATAGAAGGTAAACACGCACAAAATTCTGGAAGGAAGAGAGAGAGAGAGAGAGAGAGAGAGAGAGAGAGAGAGAGAGAGAGAGAGAGAGAGAGAGAGAGAGAGAGAGAGAGAGAGAGAGAGAGAGAGAGAGAGAAGTAAGAGGAAGATAAGGAAATGCTGATAGATGTAAGAGGAAGAAGAGAAGGAGGAGGAGGAAGAGGAGGAAAGAGGGAAACATGGAGGAAGGAAGGAGGAGAGGCAAGAACACGTCAGAGGGAAAGAAAAGGAGAAATAAGGAAGGGGAAGGAGAGGAAAGGTAAAAAAAAGGTCCCACGCACACTTTTCTTTCTATTATGAGGTGTTCTGCTTCCCTCCACACCTCCGTCCACTCCCACACACCTGCCATGCCTTGCCTTGCCTTCTTGTCGGCCTTCCACACCTGCACCTTAACATAGATAGATAGATACATGGGTAGGTTAACAGACAGACAGACAGACAGACAGACAGACAGACAGACAGATATATAGATAGATAGATAGATAGATAGATAGATAGATAGACAGACAGACAGACAGACAGACAGACAGACAGACAGACAGACAGACAGACCGATAGATAGATAGATAAATCCGCTCTTGCCAGGCCCTGTTGAGATAGATAGATAGATAGATAGATAGATAGATAGATAGATAGATAGATAGATAAATGGATAAAGATATATTAGAAAGATAGATATTGATTTGTGCAGCGAGGCCGCATAAATAAATAGATAGAGAGAGAGAGAGAGAGAGAGAGAGAGAGAGAGAGAGAGAGAGAGAGAGAGAGAGAGAGAGAACCTTGAAAATACTCTTAATTAAAAACTCGTGTCACTTTTTAAAATAGTGGAGGTGCGGAAATTCTCTCTCTCTCTCTCTCTCTCTCTCTCTCTCTCTCTCTCTCTCTCTCTCTCTCTCAGTGATGAACTTTTAAAGATGACACCATACACACTATATATTTAGTTTCATTAGTCTCTCTCTCTCTCTCTCTCTCTCTCTCTCTCTCTCTCTCTCTCTCTCTCTCTCTCTCTCTCTCTCTCTCTCTCTCTGTTCACGTCCTCACTTTTGCATTACTATATTTGTTTTCTGGTATGTTGACGAAGAGAGAGAGAGAGAGAGAGAGAGAGAGAGAGAGAGAGAGAGAGAGAGAGAGAGAGAGAGAGAGAGAGATATGAACAAATACAAGAGAAATATTAATGTTTATAAATTAATTTCACTTACTTTATACTTATGTGTTCGTAATTTATTTGCTAGTTTATGCAATGTTAATAATCTCTCTCTCTCTCTCTCTCTTTCTCTCTCTCTCTCTCTCTCTCTCTCTCTCTCTCTCTCTCACACACACACACACACACACACACACACACACACACACACACACAGAAAACAAAGCATTTCCACACCTAATAAACACAAACTTTTTCACGTTTTATACCAGAAAACCAAAAATAATTCTCACTTTATACAATTTTCAAGGCTCAAAAAAGGTGAAACACAAGAAAGTCAAGCAAAACAATACTCAAGTTAGACAAAAAAAATCCCTCAATTCAGAAAACTTCCTTAAAAATCACAGGAAATACAGAGAATCATTTAAGAATACACACAATTATACAAGAGACATTAATATTTCCATGGTTAAAGTAGTGAAGAGTGTGGCCATTAATCTTCTGACCTCCACAGACCCTACCTAATGTCTATATAATGGTGATCTTACATAAATCTCAAGGTAAAAATGAGTCCCAGTACTGAAGGGGTTAATAGCTACACAAATCTTTAAACAAGCTTCACAATACAAAGAAAAACTGGATCCTTCAAATAATGACTTTTTTTTCCTTCATTTTCATTCACACAAAAAAAATAAATAAGAAAAAAAGATACCACTGGATTTTTTTTTTTCCATCTTCCTTTCCCCTTCAACTCTCATTTTTCTTTCCTTCCTTCCTTCCTTCCTTCCTTCCTTTTCTCCTTCTTATCTATAACATTCTCCCTCTCTTTCTTTCCTTCCTCCCTTCCTTCATTCATCTCTCCACCCCTTCATCTATCCACATCCGACAGACACACTCCACCACTACCACCACTCTTCCACATATTCTCCCTTCACACTCCATACCAAAATAAATAAATAAATAAAGTAATCATTGGCTATTTTTTTCTTCCTTTCCCCTCAACACTTAATTCCCCTTCCCTTCCCTTCCTCTTCCCTTTTTTTATCTATATAATTATCCTCTGTCTTTCTTTCCCTCCTTTCATTCATTCATCTCTCCACCCTTCACCCATCCACATCCGGTAGACAAACTCCACCACTAACTCCACTCCTCCACCTATCCTCCTCCCTCCCTCCACCCATAAAATAAATAAATAAAAGTGACCACTGGATTTTCTTTTATTTTATCCTCCTTCTTCCTCCACTTTCAATAATTCTCCTTCCTTCCTCCCTCTTCCCTTCTTTATCTCTCATTTCCCATCCTTTCTTTCTCTCCCTTCCTCCCTTCATTCATATCTCCATTCCTTCACCCATCCACATCAGGTAAGCAAACTCCACCACTACCTCCACCTATTCCACCTATAAAATAATAAACAAATAAATAACACTAACTATTCCTTTTTTTTCTCTTTTTTTTTCCTTCCTTTTCCCTCCACTCTTTATTCCCCCTCTCTTCCTCCCTCTTTCCTTCTTTATCTCTCATTTTCCACTATCTTTCTTTACCTCCCTCTCTTCATTCATCCATCTCTCCACCCTTCACCCATCCATCACTCTTCCACTTATTCCTTCCACACACTCCATCCATGAAATAATAAATAAAATAAGTGGCCACTGGATTTTTCTATTTTTTTCTATCTTGCCTCGTTTTCTTTACTACATATTGGAAAGTTTCAGCCAAGCGTTAAAAACACGATCAAAACATGTTGAAATGGTGACCTTGGCGAGAGTGAACGTGTGTATGATGATCGTGGTGGTGGTGGTGGTGGTGGTGGTAGTGGTGTGGAACTAAAAGTAAATTATATCTCTCATCCTCTCATCCTCTCTCTCTCTCTCTCTCTCTCTCTCTCTCTCTCTCTCTCTTCATAATTTCCTTTTTTTCCCTTCTCTATTTCCTCTTTCGTGTCTTTTCTCTACATTTTTTTTCCTTTTCATGATTCTTTTTTTTAGATTTTAATTTTTTTCCATTTCCCCATTTTTCCCTTTTCTTCCTTTTTTTCTCTTATCTTGTTTTTCCTTAGTTATCCTTGTTTCTCCTTCACTTACTTCTTTCTTTTCCTCTTGTCCTTCCTTTCCTTGAATTTCCTTTTCTTTTTTCTTTCTCTCTCTTTTATCTTCTTTCTTAGTTATCCTTGTCTCTCCTTCACTTCCTTCCTCCTTTTCCTCCTGTCCTTTCTTCCTTCATTCTTTTTCCTTCCTCTCAATCCCCTATCCATATTCTATCTTGCCTCTCCTTCCCTCTTCCTTCATTTATCCATTATTCCATCCCAATTCTTCCTTTGTATCCTTTCCTCCTTCCTTCCTTTCCACTGGTCTCAATCCTTCTTCCCTTCTTCCTCTTCCCTCTCTTTCTTTCTTCTCCCCTTCATTCATTTATCCACCTCCACTCCTCCACCTATTCTCCCTACCCCCTCCACCTGTCCTGCACCCTCTAACTAACCTGCAATCACCAGTAATTAACCTCAACACCCACCTCACATACACTACATATGCCGCCCCAGTGACCTGACCACCACCACCACCACCACCACCACCACCACCCGTCACAATATGGTTACTGGGAAGCGCTTGACCACACCACCGTTACTCACCACCCTCACTGTATTTGCTGCTTATACTGTATACACCACCGCCTCTTCTTCTTCTTCTTCTTCTTCTTCTTTTTCTTTTCTTTTTTTACTTTTCTTTTTTTCTTCCTTCTTTCTTTTCCTCATTCTTTTCTTTTTCTTCTTTTTCTTTTTCTTCTTCCTATTTTTCTTCATCCTATTCTGCTTCTCCTTCTTCTTCTTCTTCTTCTTCTTCTTCTTCTTCTTCTTACTCCTCCTCTTCTCCTTCTTCTTCCTCTTCCTCTTTTCCTCCTCCTCCTCCTCCTCCTCCTCCTCCTCCTCCTCCTCCTCCTCTTCTTGATGGTGTTGTTGTTTACTTTGGTGTTGTCCTTTACCTTTTTCATTATCATTATTGTTCCCATGTCAACACCACGTCAGCTTCACGTCATGCTCACGTCAACACCTGATTGATGCCGCATCCCCACTTGTATACACCCAAAAACCCACCAACATCCACTTAAATCCATAAAAATCCACTAAACCAAGAATAATCTACCTAATATCCACATGAAATCCACATTACATCCACTCTAACCCTGCCAAAATTTCGTGACACATCCACTCTCAATCACCAGTCTCCACTATTCCACCCATCAGCCTCCACCAGCTACCACCAACATTCTCCACCTTTCCACATCCATCCAGCACCTTCCACATACCTCCACATCCACCCACCAGCCTCCTCATCCACCCACTAGCCTTCTCCACCCTCCACTATTCCTTCCAGCACCCTCCACTACCCTCATCCACCCTCCACCAGCCTTCTCCATCCACCACATCCACACAACAGCCTCCACTAGCCTCTTCCATCCCTCCACAACCCTCTACATCCACCCAACAGCCTCGACTATTCCATTCAGCACCCTCCACTACACTCCACTAGCCTTATCCAACCTTCACATCGATACACCAGCCTCCACTATTCCATCCACCACCCTCCACCAGCCTCTTCCACTCTTCACATCCATCTACCACCCTCTACTAGCCTTTTCCACCCTCCACCAGCCTCTTCCACCCTCCACTATTACACCCAGCATCCTCCACCCTCCACATTCATCATTCTGTGGGAGGCAATGACGAAGGGAAGGAAAGGGTGGAGGAAAGTGGATGAAGAGGGAAATTGAGGTCACTGAGTGTGTGTGTGTGTGTGTGTGTGTGTGTGTGTGTGTGTGTGTGTGTGTGTGTGTGTGTGTGTGTGTGTGTGTGTGTGTGATTATTCAAGTGACAGGAAAATACATACATGAAAGAATTTGGGTTATAGAGTGGGTGTGGTGTGTGTGTGTGTGTGTGTGTGTGTGTGTGTGTGTGTGTGTGTGTGTGTGTGTGTGTGTGTGTGTGTGTGTGTGTGTGTGTGAAGGACAGCATTCTCATTCGTTTTATTGCTTTATTTTTACATTTTCACTGATTTCTTTTTGTGGTTTTACTTTTTTTTTTTTTTTCATTATCATCCATTTTTAGTCACCCGAGTTTTCAAGTGTAAGTTTTAATTATTGTTTCATTGGTTACGTGTAAAGTGTCAAGGATATTTTTATTAATCTTTTCCTTGTGATTTAAAGAGAATTACAAGTGTTTTAAGTCAAGTGTTTCTTTATCCATCTTTTCCTTGTAATTTAGAAAGAGTTACAAGTGCTTTAAATGTCAAGGATGTTTATATCTATCTTTTCCTTGTGACTTAGAAAGAACTACAATGGTTTTCAAGAGTGTTTGCATGAGCTTTACTGATTTAATCCAAGTTAATGGCGTTTTTTTTTAGGATGCGTTCTTTAACCCCTTCAGTAATGGGACACGTTTTTACCTTTGAATTTGTGTACGATTAGATCATTCTATTGACAATCAGGGTCTATGGAGGCCAGAAGATTGATGGCCACAGTGTTTACTATTTTAATACCTCACACGAGTTTCTCACGCTGCACAAAATCACCAAATAGTAAGCACAATGAACCACGCACCATTCTTCACTATTCTAAGTAGTGAGCAGAATAAACCAGTAACCAGTCTTCACTATTTTAATCCGCACCTGACTTTCTGAAACTGTAAAAAATCACCAAATAGTAAGCAGAATGAATATGGAAACGCGTCATGGTACTGAATGGGTTAAAAAATACTTATAATGAACCTCAACAAGTTTATAAGAATATGAGGAACAAGTGTGGTAGAGTGTGATGGGAAAAAGAGACGTAGAAGTAATGTGAAGGAAAAAGTGGCGTAGTTTTAATGTGAAGTGTTACGAAGTATACTATGGAAGTTTTGTATTATTAAGAATATATTTGTCTTTTGTGCTAATATTTGTATTGTCCCCCCCCGCTACACACACAAATAATTAGAGAAGGTACCAGGGTGAAGAATGCGGTCAAGGCAAGGTTAAGAGAGAGAGAGAGAGAGAGAGAGAGAGAGAGAGAGAGAGAGAGAGAGAGAGAGAGAGAGAGAGAGAGAGAGAGAGAGAGAGAGAGAGAGAGAATTATTTTTTTTTCTATGTACTGCCACCTCGGATAGATCGAATGGATAACTTGGCACCCTTTAAATCTAGACCTTTAAAAACTTCTTTGACCAATGTACAGTCCACTCTCTAGGAATGGAAAACAGAGACGTGACAGAAGGAAAAAGA
>NC_059275.1:9097484-9114984 GCF_017591435.1 Portunus trituberculatus
AATCTCTCTCTCTCTCTCTCTCTCTCTCTCTCTCTCTCTCTCTCTCTCTCTCTCTCTCTCTCTCTCTCTCTCTCTCTCTAGTAGCTGATGTGGTCTGACTGTTTCGTGTTGTTGTTGTTGTTGTTGTTGTTGTTGTTCTCCTTTATCATCATGAGAGAGAGAGAGAGAGAGAGAGAGAGAGAGAGAGAGAGAGAGAGAGAGAGAGAGAGAGAGAGAGAGAGAATAAAGCTAAAGAAAGAACGAAAAATGTGAATATGAAAGAAAAGAGGAGAAGGAGAAGGAGGAGGAGGAGGAGGAGGAGGAGGAGGAGGAGGAGGAGGAATGAGTGGGGACAGAGGAGAGAGGGGAAGGGAGTCGTTAGTGTGATCCTCCTCCTCCTCCTCCTCCTCCTCCTCCTCCTCCTCCTCCTCCTCCCCTGTGCAGTGTCTTTCCCTTCCTTAAGTTCTTCCAATACGCCTCTTCCCACCATTAAGTCTATATTAGTCTCCCCTCAGCCCCAAGGTCACGCCCCAGTAGTAGTAGTAGTAGTAGTAGTAGTAGTAGTAGTAGTAGTAGTAGTAGTAGTAGTAGTAGTAGTAGTAGTAGTAGTAGTAATTTATTGTTTACTAACTTCAACAAACAACAAAGTCAATATACCACGTAGTTTGTTATTATTCATTTTGTTCATTGTTATCAATAAATTATTATTATTATTATTATTATTATTATTATTATTATTATTACAATTATTACTATCTATTTTCTTATTGTTTCCTTTCTTAATTCCTTCATCATCTTTTGTACATCATTTCCTGTTATCTTTTTCAAGTCTCCCTTTCTCTTTCCAATTTATCTTTCTCTTCTTTTTTTCTATTTTTTTATATTCAATTTCTTGCTACACATTTATTTCTCTTCTTTCTATTTCCTTCACTTTCTTTATCTACATTTTCTTTTCTTTTTTTCTATGGCATAATTCTCCCCTGTTTTATCATTCCTTGTTGGTTCTCTTCCCTTTCTTCTTCTTCTTTTTCTTCTTCTTCTTCTTCTTCTTCTTCTTCTTCTTCTTCCTCCTCCTCCTCCTCCTCCTCCTCCTCCTCCTCCTCCTCCTCCTCCTCCTCCTCGTTAGTTCCCGCAACCAACCCTTCATTAAAATCCTATATGGAGCTGTACTCTTCCTCTTCCTCTTCCTCTTCCTCCTCCTCCTCCTCCACCTCCTTTTCCAAGCTATTTTCCATGCCAGCGAAAGCTGGAGGGAGTGGTGGGTGGGGAGGAGCCTTCTCCTGTACTGTCCTGTCTCTCTTATCTGTAGCCAGTTAGTAGTAGTTACCAAACAGCCTCGAAAGGACCATCAGGTCTGTTGCTGTTTGGCTTTCCTTTGTATTCCTTTGTATTCCTCCTCCTGCATATATTTCTTCCATTCCTTCATCCTCCTCTGTACAATTCATCCTACCCTTCCCCATTTCCTTTTCATTTTTTTTCTCTTCTTCTCTCCTCCTCCTCCTCCTTCTATTCCTTTATTGTCTCCTTCTTTCCTTATCTTCCTTTCTATCCCCTTTCTATTTCTTCCACAATTATCATTTTCTCCAATTTCCTTCCTTCCTTCCTTCCCGTCTTCCCTCTTCCTCATTCCTTCATAATTTTCCCTCCCTTCCTTCCCCGCCCCCTCTTCCTCCTCTTCCTAATTGTCACTCTTTCTCCTCCTCCCTCTTCCCTCTCTCCCGTTTTCTTTATCTTCCCTCCTTCCCTCTTCCGCCTACATAATGTCACCTTTCTCCTCCACCGTCCTCCTCCTCCTCCTCCTCCTCCTCCTCCTCGTACTCAGCATTTAAAGGGCGCCTCTGTATCATGTGATTGTTATTGTTGTTGTTGTTGTTATGGTGGTAGTCTCTCTCTCTCTCTCTCTCTCTCTCTCTCTCTCTCTCTCTCTCTCTCTCTCTCTCTCTCTCTCTCTCTTATCACCGTTTGTAGCAAGATAAGAAATTCATTCATCTACCTGTTCACCTTTACACGAGAGAGAGAGAGAGAGAGAGAGAGAGAGAGAGAGAGAGAGAGAGAGAGAGAGAGAGAGAGAGAGAGAGAGAGAGAGAGAGAGAGAGAGAGAGAAAAGCAAGATAGGAAAGAAGGAAAGAAAAGAGAGAGAGAGAGAGAGAGAGAGAGAGAGAGAGAGAGAGAGAGAGAGAGAGAGAGAGAGAGAGAGAGAGAGAGAGAGAGAGAGAGAAGGAAAAGCAAGATAGGAAAAAGAAAGAAGTTGAGAGAGAGAGAGAGAGAGAGAGAGAGAGAGAGAGAGAGAGAGAGAGAGAGAGAGAGAGAGAGAGAGAGAGAGAGTTGGGATATGGGGAAACAACAAAAGCAAAACCACTAAAAGTAACCTTAAAATAAAAAATGAAAAAAAAAAAAAAACTTTTAGAAACAAATACGCATCTGGTAAAAGAAAATAGAAAAAATTTACTAACGTTAAGAAAAACACAACTTTGTCAAATCCGAACACTCTTAATTAGTACAAGCCTTAATTAAATCCCCGTCCCTTTAAATAAGTAACCAGTGACTACTTTAATTTGGCATCTCGACTTAGTACAAGCCTTAATCAAATCCTCCTCCTTTTAAATATATAACCATGTGTACTTTAACTTGGCATTCCAACTTAATACAAACTTTAATTCAATCCCCCTCCTTTCAAATAGATAGCCATGTGTACTTTCAATCTGACATCTCAACTTAGTACAAACTTTAATTAAATCCCTCTCCCTCTAAATATTTAGCCATGTGTACTTCAATCTGACATCTCAACTTGGTACGAACTTAAATTAAATCCCTCCTTTTAAATAGATAGCCGTGTGTACTTTAATCTGACATCTCAACTTAGTACGAACTTTAATTAAATCCCTCTCCCTCTAAATATATAGCCATGTGTACTTCAATCTGACATCTCAACTTGGTACGAACTTAAATTAAATCCCTCTCCTTTTAAATAGAT
This sequence comes from Portunus trituberculatus, assembly GCF_017591435.1. Taxonomy (NCBI): domain Eukaryota; kingdom Metazoa; phylum Arthropoda; class Malacostraca; order Decapoda; family Portunidae; genus Portunus; species Portunus trituberculatus. The sequence continues at coordinate 9,100,438 of NC_059275.1, forward strand.
AGCCGCACTTTAATCTGACATCTCAACTTAGTACAAACTTTAATTAAATCCCTCTCCTTTTAAATATATAGCCATGTGTACTTTAATCTGGCATCTCAACTTAGTACAAATTTTAATTAAATCCCCTCCTTTTAAATGTGTACTTTAATCTGACATCTCAAATAAGTAAAATCCGAACATTCTTAATTAGTATAAGCTTTAATTAAATCCTTCCCTTTAAATAGACAGCCGTACTTCAATATGGCAGCCCAGTTCAACCAATGTGTGAAGAATGTTATGGAATGTTCCCAGTCAACCAACATGATAACTACTTATTATCTGATATAAGAAACAGAAATGCAATAAATCACAACGCTACTTCAGGCGATTTGCTCAGTTGTAGAATATACGGAAGAGAAACTTTAAAAAAAATCCAACTTTAATAGAATCCGAACACTATTAGTACTTACTTTAATTGAATCTACTCCCTTTAAATAGATAAATGTACTTCAATCTGGCATCTCAGTTCAACACACGTCAATAAATCCACACACTAACACATTCAATTCTCTCATTTAAATCCTACTTCATTAAATCGAATCCCTTAAATAACTTGTTCCCTTCATTAAATCCCTTTTATATAGATTCTTGCACAATTAATTAAGCATCCTATCTTACTTAAATCCCAAGTGCCATATTTAAATCCCCACTAAATTAAACAACTACGTACTCTTAAATCCTCTTAATTAAATCCCTAATCTTAATTAAACCCACGTCCATTGATAGTAACTTCAAATTAATCCACTAGCTCAATTAAATCCTACGTAATTCAACCCTATACTCCTTAAAGCTCACTTAATTAAACACACACACACACACACACACACACACACACACACACACACACACACACACACACACACACACACTTAAAAATCTCCTTATTGGTTCAACATTAATTATCTGATTCCTGAGTCTATTCCAGTCAAAATAACACACACACACACACACACACACACACACACACACACACACACACACACACACACTCACCTCACGTCAGGTCAGGCGGGGGCGGTGACTCATGACCCAATGTGACAGATGACCTGCTGTCTGTCTGGTGCCTTACTGTGACCACCCTTTCAAAAACACCCTTAAAATCACCCTCAATCACTGCACACTACACACGCTGATCACTAAGGAAGGGTGTAGGGTGAAGGTGTACCCCTCACACTCACTCCCCCCCACTGGACACACGCACTCGCTCACACACACGCACTCTGGCACAGCTGCAACACTCTGGCACTGTGGTGTTGTGTTGTTTGGAGTGTTAAGGGGAGGGGCACCTGAAGAGCGGCACACGTACTCCCTCCCTCACGTCTAACAGCACACTGAACCCACCTGGGATTTCTCGCACTCGCTGTCTCCCTCTCTCTCTCTCAGTCTCGCCTCCAGTCCACCTCCTCTCTCTCTCTCTCTCTCTCTCTCTCTCTCTCTCTCTCTCTCTCTCTCTCTCTCTCTCTCTCTCCTTCCCCATCTTTCCGTCCCCACCCATTTTCTTTAATGAGGCGTGTGATGTGAGGGAAAATGTGGTGTTTTATGGGTAACTCTTGTGTAATTGAAGCATGTGGTCGTTTGTTTTATTGTTTTCTCTTGTCATAATACATAAAAGACGAGACAATACTTGTAAATTGGAGGGGTAACTAATTGAAAGAATGACTAAGACTGGATAAGTAAATAAGTAAATAAATGAATGAAAGAATGAAAGAATGAATGAATGATAGTGAATGTCTGACCAACTAAGATAGAATGAAAAAATAAATGAATGAATGAAGAAATGAAAGGGTGAATATCTGACCAAGTGACTGATGGAATGCAAAAGTAAATATTGAACCAACTGACTCACAGACAGAACGAAAGAATGAAGAAAAATGAAAGAGAGAATGCTTGACCCACTGAATGTTAAAATGAGTGAATGAATGAACAAATAAATCAGTGAATGTCTGACTAACTGGCTGAAGGAATGAGTGAGATTAACAAACGTCTAATATAATGAATGGCTGATTGACAAAGAGAGTTAATGACACACAAGGACAGGCAGCATCAACTCACGTCTCCCTGTCACACCATCTCACTGCCTCTCTGCCTCCCTGCCTCACTACCTCCCTGTCTCACTGCCTCACCATCTTACTGCCTCCCTGTCTTACCACTTCCCTGCCTCACTGCCTCACCATCTCCCTACCTCCCTGCCTCACCACCTCCCTGCCACACCACTTCCCTACCACACTGGTTCACTGCCTCATCATTTTATTGCCTCCCTGTCTAACCACCTCCCTGCCTCACTGCTTCACCATCTCCCTACCTCCCTGCCTCACCACCTCCCTGCCACACCACCTCCCTACCTCACTGTCTCACTGCCTCACCACCTCCCCGTCTCACCACCACCCTACCTCCCTTACTGCATCCCTGTCTCCCTGCCTCCCTGCTTCACTATTTCACTGTCTCATAACCTCCCTGGCTCTCTTTGTCTTACCATATCCCTGCCTCCCTACTCAGCTGAAACAAGGAGAAGCCCCGCCGCGGCCACCCTCCCTCCCTCCTCCGCACTTGCAAACATGGACTGCCTTGCTGACGTCACAGTGTAAACAAAAGGAGAGTCGAAGAAAAACGAGAACAATGAAAATAAATCGATAACATTCCTTGGTCCCAACACAACACATAAATAAATAAATAAATAAAATAAATAAATAAATAAATAAATAAAGATGTATAAGGGAATAAAAAATCAATCTTAGATAATATATACTGAAAGAAATATCAAGCCTTCAGTAATTAAATGCCAAAATAAATACTTATTGATCTACTTAAATAAACGACTTCCTTTCTATCTACTGATCTAATTAACCTAACCTTAATTAAACCCAGTCCTATTAATAAAACCTTCAATTGAACCCACTAGCTTAATCAAACCCTATCTATTTAATCCAACCTTAACTAAACCCACTCACATTAACTCACACATAATCAGAACCTTCAATTCAATCCACTAGCTTAATTAAACACTACAATATTCACAGCCTACATTAATTCAAGCCAAACATTATAAAAACAAAGCTGTATTCATTCTTGACCTACCCTAACCACTGCCATTAACTCCTTCTGTACCATGACGCGTTTCCATATGTATTCTGGTTAGTATTTGGTGATTTTATACAGCTTCAGAAACTCACGTGGGAATAAAATAATGAAGACTGTGGCTATTTATCTTTTGACCTCCATAGACCCTTTCTAATGTCAATAAAATCGTCTAATCACACTCAATACGCAAGGGAAAAAAGCGTCCCAGTACTGAAGGGGTTAAGGATTTTGTCTTTGTTACATTTCTCGTGGCGCTTAACCTCTTCTGTACCATGATGCTTTTTCATATTCATTCTGCTTACTATTTAGTGATTTTACACAGCTTCACAAACTCATGTGAGGAATAAAATAATGAAGACTGTGGCCATTAATCTTTTGACCTTTATAGACCCTTCCTAATGTCAATAAAATCCTCTAATCACACCTAAACCGCAAGGAAAAAATGCGTCCCAGTACTAAAGGGCTTAAACTTTCAGCGACGTAATAACATCCGTAATATTGTTGAACTGAAAGGGAAACAAACCGTAGAAAAAAATCCCTATACGATCTTATAATGGTAGACAATGGACGTGCAATAATTGTAGATGGAAGGTAAAACTGCGTCCCTGGAACTCCCTACCTGCTTCTGTATTTCCATCTTCCTACGACTTGACATTTGTTCCTCTCATGTCTTTTACGAAACTGGCAACACAGTGGACCTTTTTTTCATATTTTGTTGCCCTTGGCCAGCTGTCACTCCTGCATAAAAGAAAAAGAAATTACTGATGATGGTTAAGGATTTTGTCTGGATCATCTTTGTTACATCTCTCGTGCCACTTAAAGACTTCCATTAGCTCAACTTGACGCTTCACTGAGGAATCTAAAACCCAAGGGAAAGAGAATGCAAGGTAGTCTCAGCTAATAGGGACTGGAGCACAAAATAAGCTTCATCTGTGAGGGGTTAATAGTGACGTCACGTTTAGGAAGTGTCGGCCGGTCTCTCCTTACCTTGTCTAAACATTGAACTTGAAGGAACACGGTCATCTTAACACCTTCAGTACTGGGACACATTTTCACCTTGAGATTTGTGTACTGTTAGACCATTTTATTGACATTACGAGGGGTCTATGGAGGTCAGAAGATTAATGGCCACAGTCTTCACTATTTTAATTCCCCACAAAAGTTTCTGAAGCTGTATATATCATCAAATAGTCAGCAGAATGAATATGAAAACGCGTCATGGTACTGAAGGGGGTTAAACACTTCGCCTAAAGGAACACGCTCATCTTAAAGGATCCAGAGTCGTTAGGTGTGAGTGAAAGGAGTATTGGAAGGCAGTTTGAGTTTGGAAACGGCTGGAAACTCCCCCCTCGTGAGACTTAAGTGTTTAATATATCTCTGTTATTACGGCACGCTTCAGAGAGAGAGAGAGAGAGAGAGAGAGAGAGAGAGAGAGTGTGTGTGTGTGTGTGTGTGTGTGTGTGTGTGTGTGTGTGTGTGTGTGTGTGTGTGTGTGTGTGTGTGTGTGTGTGTGTGTGTGTGTGTGTGTGACGAGAATATGTAAAGCACGTGTAAGAAGATTCTCTCTCTCTCTCTCTCTCTCTCTCTCTCTCTCTCTCTCTCTCTCTCGTATTTCATCTTCTGACAATCTAATATTCTCCATCCTTTATACCTCCTCTTCCTATTATTCCGCCTCCGCCTCCTCCTCCTCCTCCTCCTTCTCCTCCTTCAGCCGCCTCTTCCTTCTCCTCCTTCTATTATGCAGCCTCCTCCTTCGCCTCCTCCCTTCTTTTGTCTTCTCCTCAGCTAACACACATTTTGATTCTTCCTTCTTCTCCTTCTCCTCCTCCTCCATAAAGAACAACAACAGTTCTCTCTCTCTCTCTCTCTCTCTCTCTCTCTCTCTCTCTCTCTCTCTCTCTCTCTCTCTCTCTGACATCCCGCTACAAACAAGCCAGTAAGTCAGCTGATAGACCCGCAAATCGCCTCTGTAATACTGTGTCGCTTGCTATCGTTCCATGGTCCGTATTTAGAAACGCTTGGCTCTCTACTCACTACTGTTTTTCAAGGCTACCGAGACGACTAGTGGGGTTTTCAAGAGCGCTTCTCCAGTTAATAAAGTAGAAATCTTATCACTCTGCCTCTAGAATCGTAAAAACACCTTAAATAATTCGTGTACATTTAAATAAAGCCTGTTGAAAAATAGTGGAAGTGAAGCGCAGAAGTGATGGACAATACGACCCCCATGTATTGCGGCCCTGCAATGCCTGTATAATCCCGCCACACTCACGCTGATGGGCAGAAAACGAGGCTATTGGCAAGGGCAGGCTCGTGTATTTCAATGGCGCTGTGTAAATTGTGTCATAAAAATATCTCGTGGGAAATTTGATAGTTTGTGAGTTTGGTTGGGTTAGTTTAATGATGTAAATTGTGTAGTTTAATGGTGTAAATAGTGTAAATTGTGTAGTTTAATGGTGTAAATGGTGTAAATGGTGGTTTAATGGTGTAAATGGTGTAAATGGTGTAGTTTAATGGTGTAAATGGTGTAAATTGTATAGTTTAATGGTGTAAATTGTGTCATAAAAAAAAAAAAACCTAGTGAATTGTAAAGGTGTGGGAAATTTTATTAGTTTGTGAGTTTGGTTAGGTTAGGTTAGATAAAACTCGTGTATTTCAATGATGTGTAAAATGTCATAAAAATATCGTGAAATGATAGTTTGTGAGTTTGGTTGGGTTACATTAGGTTAAGCTTGTGTGTTTCAATGATACTGTGTAAAATGTGTCATAAAAAGTTTCATGCATTGAAAAGGTGTGGACAATGTGATAGCTTGTGAGTTTATGAAGGTTAGCACACAAAAACACTATTGCCATTGTAGAAATATTCAATAGTTCGTCACATCCAAACAAATCCTAGCAAAATACACAGATAATTAAAGCAAACTTGCAAAGTATAAATAAATAAACTTGAAAGATAATTATGACAGGAAACAGGAAGGGCCTCAGCTGGTGATACTCCCCACACTTTACAAACTCCCCAACACACCCTAGACCTTCTATCAGTAATTCACACAATGCATTAAATAGTTACCCATGTCATTACCACAGTCTCTCCTTCAGACTAACAGCCACACAGTTTCACAAGGACACCAGCAACAAGAATGACATTTATATTAGTGTAGGAAAGTGTGTAAGCTGAAGTAAGTGTTTTGTCACTGCATTGAATAGTAACCCATGTCACTACCACAGTCTATCCTTCAACCTAACACCCACACACAGTTTCACAAGGATAGCATTATAACAGTGTAGGAAGGAGTGTTAGCTGAGGTAGATGAAGTGTTTTGTCTCTTAGTAATTCACACAGTGCACTGAATAGTTAAGCTCATCACTACCACAGTCTCTCCTTCAACCTAACAGCCACATAGTATTACAAGGACGCCAGCAACAGGAATGACATTTATGATAGTGTAGGAAGGAGTGTTAACTGAGATAGAAGTGTTTTGTCTATTAGTTAATCATACACTGCCTTGAATAGTTACCCATGTCATTACCACAGTCTCTCCTTCAACCTAACAGCCACATAGTATTACAAGGATGCCAGCAACAGGAATGACATTTATAACAGTGTATGAAAGTGTTTGCTAAGGTAGAAGTGTTTTGTCACTGCACTAATAGTTATCAATGGCTTTACCACAGTCTTTTCTTTCACCTAAAAGCCACACACAATTTTGCAGGAATGACATTTATAACAGTGTAGGAAGGAGTGTTAGCTGACATGAAAGGAGTGATTTTTCTATTAGTAATTAACACAGTGCATTGAATAGTTACCATGTCATTATCAGTCTCTCCTTCAACCTAACAGCCACATAGGATGCCAATAAAGATAATGACATTTATAAAGCCTTTTGAAACCGTGGAGGTGAAGCATAAAAGTGTTGGAGAATATGAGCCTATGCATCATTCATTCTTAAATCACACGATAATTCTGAAGAAACACAAGGTTGGGGACAAATACAGCAGATATACAAACATAAAACACTGCACCGGGTTTTCTTTATTTTGTGATGTATTTCAGAAGACGCCAGCCAATCTAACATTTGGTGGTCTGTGCTAATAGTTCTGTAGATGGGACAAGGGAATGGCAGTGGTGAGGAGGTACAGGATGAAACAGAAGCAATGTCCTTTTAACCTCATCAGTGTCATGACCTGTTTTCATATTCATTCTGGTTACTATTTCGTGATTTATACAGCTTCAGAAACTCATGTGGGAGATTAAGATAATGAAGACTGTGGCCATCAAATTTCTGACTTCCATAGACCCTTCCTAATGTCAATAAAATAGTCTAATCATACACAAATCTCAAGGTAAAAAATGCATCCCAGTATTGAAGGGGTTACATTCTTCAGTAGCATGAAACATTTTCATATTCATTCTACCTACTATATGGTGTTTTTATACAGCTTCAGAAACTTATGTGAGATTAGAATAGTAAAGACTGTGGCCATTAATTTTCTGACCTCCATAGACCCTTCTAATGTCAATAAAATGGTCTAATCATACACAAATCTCATAGCAAAAATGTGTCCCAGTATGTTGTGACTGTCATGTTCTTCAGAGGGACAAAGGAAGCCACTGTTCAACACAATACATAAATAAAATGCTTCTACTCCATCATGTTATTTCCCACCACCAAACTTCACTCACTATTAAATGAGTAACATACATTTCTACACCCATGTCAATTCTATACTTGATTATCTTTTAAAAATCCCAGTTACATGTGCAATACTTTACAACATACACACTAATGACAAATAAGGGTTAAAATTTCTTTCAATTCCTTCACACCAAAAGAAATACTTTATATACAGCAATAAAAGCAAAACACCCACACTTACAATCCTTGATGTGAAGTGAGTGTAACAGAGAGCAGGAATTAAATAGACAACTTCCACAACAAACACAACAAACAAAACTATCACAACTCATAAACATCCCACAGTGTATCACCACATCCTGCCACTCACTGCACCACCACCACCACCACCACATCCTGCCACACACCACTATCACTACCACTGCACCACCACCACCACACCAGCCAATCTGTCCTTTGTTAAGTCATTAAGGGGATTTATTCCAACATTCAGCTATACACAAACATCCTTCTTTTTCTTTGATGCAGGAAGAGTAACAGAAAGGACAATAAAAATCCAATAGAAAAGAAAACAAAACTTGAGGTGCTGGGTTCAAATTTCTCCCTGGCGAGTTTCTAATCAATACTGGCAGACGATTATCACCATCATCACCACCACTACTAAACCCAAGCCTGCCTCTATTTTTTTCTTTTATATAGCAAGGGTAATGGAAAGGACAACAAAAATGCAATAAAAAAGAAAAAAATTGAGGTGCTGGGCCCATAAAGGGTTGAAATTTCTCCCTGATGAGTTCCTAATCAATATTGGCAGATGATTGTCACCACCAGTCAACCAGTACCAACACTGCTACACCCAAGCCTGCCTCTGCTCACATTGTCACTAAGGCCTCTGTGATGGACAACAGTCACCAATACAAGCTAATCATCTGCACTAACTCTCTCTCACATTCCTCTGTATCTCCATAGCCACATTGCTCCTTTTTATAACCCATACAAGTGATCCTGTAATCAACCATCCTTTCTTTAACACACTTCTCTCTCTCTCTCTCTCTCTCTCTCTCTCTCTCTCTCTCTCTCTCTCTCTCTCTCTCTCTCTCTCTCTCTCTCTCTCTCTCTCTTATAGTTTTTCCACACTATAACTGTTCCCCCCGATACAACTATATATACTCTCATACCTTCAGTCTTGTTCTATAATTATTTTTTATATTTAGTTATTACCCCAAAAATGTACACTCCATCTATGTCAGTGATTTTAAAAACCATCCAATGTAACTCTTATTAAACTACACCCCATAATTTTCCTAGATGAGAATGTGCTCTTACATGTGTGCCTTTTATTAGTTCTGAGCTACACTGAGTACAGGGTTGGTGTGCTGTCATGCTCCAGGGCATAGCTACCTTTAGTAAGCCACTCAGCAAAAGTTTGATAACCACTCATCTATGTACACAGTGTTATCTCAAGCAGTGGTAAAGCTGAAAGGGAAACAGGCTGAAGCAAAAGTATAATAAGTACAGTGGAACCTTGGCTTACAAGTGCACCAGCTTACAAGAAATCCAATGTGCGAACCATCACACAGTCAATCTTTTATTTTGAGTTCCAAGCCAAAGTTGCTCTTATCAGAACATCATATCATCTTGATGTGCAAGACTCATTCTCCTAAGTGACACACACAAGTACACTCAGTGACTGGTATGCACCATCTCACAGCTGCCATGAACAGCCTCGGGTATGTCTGACAAGTGGTTGTTCTTACGTGCATCATGATATAAATCTCCTTAAGCTAGCCATACACCTGCAGATTTGATCGCTCATGACCAACAGATATGGAATGCGAGAGATGAAATCTGTCACTCTACTCGCCACTAACGCAGAGACTTTATCGCTCATATATCCAACTCCACCTCCAGTGTGTGTTCAGCAGTGGTGGCATGCGCAGTGAGGTAAACAAGTTTTGGCACATAGATATCATTAGCACCAGCACCTGATTTTGTTGATTTTCTAAGTTTTGCATGTTCTTTTCGAAAAGCATTCCTCAAGTTTGCTATTTTCTTCTTTACAAAAGCTACATCACAGGCAGGGTTTACTGTTTGACAAAAATTTACAAGACTTTTGTAGGCTGATGCTCGCTTGTCACGATTTGAATATTCTGCGGATTTTACTTGCCATAAGCACGTATTTATTCTATAGATTTCAATGAATTCTGTAATTAATTCTGTATTTGTTAAACAAGCGTCAGCTACCGAAACCATGGTGACAACGCTCAGGGTACAACCTATCTCTCCTGCTGTCAGCCACACACTGAGCTATCAAACCTGTGGAGGGTAAGAACTCTCATACATTTATCCATAGACTCAGCGATAAAATCTGCCGGGGGTAAAAACTTTCGACATGATGAAAGATCAACATGAGAGGTTTAATGTGCGAGATTTTATCTTTTTCACCCTACAGACTGGCAGATATTCGACAGATTTGGTCTGCAGGTGTATGGCTAGCTTTATTTTTAATATCATGAACCATTGTAAGAAATCAACCACAAACTGTAAACAAAGATGACAGAACACTTCAAAATTTTGGATTTGCCTTTTTCTTTATGGTACGTCAGCAGACTTTTTTCATCTTCCATTTTTGGCTTGACCACTTCTACTCTTATACTGGAAAAAAATATTAAATGAATGGTTGTCTATAGTCAGCAGAGAGGTTAGGTTAGGTTAGGTTACTATAAGTTAAGTGAAGCACAGCAGTATGCTACATTAGTTTACCTCATCACTACAGCCAAGTTAAACTGTAACAGAGACTTTGTATCATTCACAAAAGAAATGCCAAAGTGGTAGATATCAGTTATTGTCTCATTATATTCCGTCATTCCCTTAAAAGAAAAATCTATAAATTAAAAGTTCCTTCCATCAGAAACAGCTCACAATCAAATCCCCAGTGTCATTGTCAACACAGAACAACATAACTAACCAGTTAAACCTTGACTGAAACTCTGTTGGGATCATGAACCAAGCTTTTACAGGTACAAATTAATCCTCTAACTCTTCTTGAGAAGTTCCTTCCTTCATCCGCATCAAAACACTACCCTGACATCCTAACTCATCACACCTAACACACAAACAAGCTGGTGGACTTGTAGTGGGACTTTTCATTACAGCTTTTTTGTTGCCCTGGCCATCCTGCATAAAAAGAAAAAAATGAATAAATAAAACACAGCCCTCAAAGTTGATGGCAGTACCTCTCAATGACACGTCGTCACACTGTCACTGTGATCAGCTGATAATAATGTAACTATTTGTTGGCCAAACATTTAAGTCATTTATATTATACAGAATGTTGTGATCAATAAAATATCTATCTACCTCTCTCTCTCAGCTACACTAATAGCCTAGACAGGACAAATACATGATCAGACAGATAGATGATACCTTCTCTGGGATCATGTTAAAATCAGCGAACCCAACACCTCCCATGCCATGAGAGGGTTTGCTAATCTTGACATGATCCCCTTCTCTGTAATGAATAAATCTGACACTATTCTTGGCTGCTACCAAAATTATCTTTTTGAATGCAGTGTAGTGGCATAGAAGTCTTCCATATAGTCCCCAGTAACCATCTTCCCAACACAACTAATTGATGACACAAACTTGGAAGATATTATACAGTGTTCCGAGATCCCAGTGCCATCAGACCCTCACCATTACAAAACAGACTATGGTGGAAGTTGTAAACTTGTAAGACTTTCCAAGAGTGTGTAATGATTCCAGGAAAGATTAACAAGGACTCTACATTATGCATTGGAAAAGACACCCATCAAAACCCAACTTATTATCTATTTGGCCTTTAAAAACCATGATGTGAGAGGGAAGAGTTTGAGAATATGAGCACAGGAAGAATAGCAAGATAAGAGTTACATTGAAATTAATAACTTTCATAACACACTTCTGCACTGCACTTCCACTACACTCTAAAGCAGTGGTTCCCAAACTGGGGGAAATTTGAAGCTACCAGAGAGGAAATAATTACACTACCTACTAACTAAAAAATCTCAAAGTCAAATCAAAAGTCCTTTCATTTGTTACTAACCGCTCTCTATGGCTATGCTTAGTTGTTACTAACTGCTCTTTATCCACTTTACTCTGTAACTATAAGTTTATCAGTATAGTGTACATTTGAAAAATAAATTAGTAAATAGTCTCAGTGTTTTAACTGCTCTTTCTCTCATACACATGAACCACTGCTCTAAAGGCTTTCAATGTAATACAGATTTATAAAAGTGTTTTTACTGTTTTAGTGGCAGGTTAACAAGACATCTTATTTTATTTTTTCTTATGTAAGAGGAGAAAGCTGATCAAGGGCAACATGAAATAGAGAAAATGCCCACTTAACTGCCACTCATCTTGCAGGTCAGAGAGAGTTGGCCGAAATAAATAAATGTCTTGAAACCTCCCTCTTAAATGAAGTCAAGGCATAGGAAGATGAAAATATAGGAGCAGGCAGGGAGTTCCAGAGTGTACCAGGGAAAGGCGTGAATGACTGAGAATACTGGTTAACTCTTACATTACCCTCTTCAATACTGGATCACATTTTTACCTTGAGATATGTGTATAATTAGACCATTTTGTTAACATTAGGAAGGGTCTATAGAGGTCAGAAGATTAATAGCCACAGTCTTCACTATTCTAATCCAGCCCAAGAGTTTCTGAAGATGTATAAAATCACCAAATAGTAAGCAGAATGAATATGAAAACGCGACATCGTACTGAAGGGGTTAATAGGAGCAATACTTGAAAATCATCTCTGTGACCTTTGAAGACAGTGATGGTGGGATGACAGGGCATAAGAACACGCCGCTAAGTAAGGAAATGTTAACTCAGAGCATTACAAGGTATCAAAATAATAAATATAATAACCACCAACTAACACACGAAAGAGAAAGAACTGAGATGATGGACAGACAGAAAGATAAGGCGACAGTGGAGAGCTGGAGGGGATACAGATAAAAGTAACACATGCAAAGTACAGAGGCATCCGGTACCTACCTTGTCTGTGGGTGGGGAGGCTGAGGATGCAGCAGGAGAGGCAGCAGAGGCACAAAACACACACAGGTGCCACACTCGCACGCGCCGCGCACACCGCCGTTGATGTAAACAAGTCCTGCCAACTCTCGGTGCTTCCGGCCTGGTCTGATTCGGCGCCGTGCTTCTCTCATCTCGGCTTCATTTATTTCCATGCTTCCATGTAAGCAAAATACACATAATTAGCAAATTTACATCTTAAGCCACAAAAAATATGACTTTTGTTTCCATCCCGGGAACGAGTTATTATTAAATAGTTGTTGACCCAAGGGGACACTGCGTCACTATATCATGGAATGTCCTCCCAGTGCTGAATTTAGGACACAAGGTCAACATGACTTGTATAGCCTCATTGACCACCTCCTAGACTCAGCCACTCTCAGGGATATACTCAGGGAATATCCTCAGTTTGCTCCCAGACTGTAGGATGTATTAGGCAATAAGGTGTGCAATATCTGTATTTATTTATTGAAGTACTTGTATTCTTGTTATGTATACTGTCTATTGTTATATTTCGATACTTTAACCTTAAGTCTTTGCCCAGGGGGTGGGTGGCAAGGTCCATCCTCCTCCTTGTTGTAATTATTTATTAATTCAACAATAAATTTATCAATCATCAATCTCTTCAGTACCATGAAGCGTTTCCATATTCATTCTGGTTACCATCGGGCGATTTTATGTAGCATCAGAAACTTGTGTGGGGAATTGATATAGTGAAAAGTGTGGCCATTAATCTTCTGACCTCCATAGACCCTTCCTAATGTCAATACAATGGTCAAATCGTGTACAAATCTCAAGGTAAAAATGTGTCCGAGTAATGAATGGATTAAGCAAGTAGTGGGGAATTAAATGTCTCAGGGAACAAATGTTACTGTCCACAAGATAATTGTATTTCAAGCATCAATTTGGATCACCCCACGGTTACAGATCAGCAAGTCTGTTAAAATATGTCTTCTCGCATGGGACTCCTGTTTACTTCTCGCATGGGAGTTTAAGTCAATCACAACGCATTGCATATTACAGTCAAGTGGGGAAGCTTAGTAATGTGTTGATTGAACCTCGGATCTGTTAACGCATCTTGTAACATTTCGTGACATGTCAAACTGAAACCTACTTGTATGAACGGAAAATAAGCAAATGAATTCAAGAAACAAAACCAACACCAGCACCACCACATGTGCTCTCCCGTCCCTCTCTCTTTCCTTCCTCGCTCTCTAATATTAAACCGATAGGTACAGAAGGCATTGTTCACCTCACAAAAGACGTCACGGCGTGCACTGCGCTCACGGGGACGCCACATGCCTCACCCTTCCTTGTTGGCTTGTTGCTGTCCTCGCCTCGCCTTGCCTCGCCTCATCTATATATGAGCCTATGGGCCTGTTATTATTAGTAGCTTTTATTATTATTGTTATCATTTTCAGTGTTTTCCAAGTTCATAATGCAGGAATAAAGTTAATCTATTTCTAGATTTGTTCTTTTTTCTTGTATTTTCCCTTTATAGTCAATAATGAACTCTTTTTTGTTCTCTGTTTATTCTGTAGTTGTTGTTTTTTATTAATGTTACCTGTTATTATTATTATTATTATTATTATTATTATTATTATTATTATTATTAATTATTAGTATTATTAGTATTATCATTATTATTATTTTTATTTTTTATTATCATTATTAGTAGTATCATTATTACTATTATTATTATTATTTTTATTATTTATTATCA
>NC_059275.1:9119984-9147484 GCF_017591435.1 Portunus trituberculatus
TGGGATTCCCGCTGGTGATCACTCAAATTTACTCACACCTCAAAACAAAACAAAAAAATCTAAAAAAAAAATGTGCGTAAAACTATCATGTGTGAGAGATGGAGACTCAAGAGAAGAAAATAGGAATAAAAAGGTACGTCACTTTTTTTCAACCATAAAAGAAGAAAAGCATGCGTAAAACTACATTCCTTTACGCTCAAAGGTGGAAAACTCATGAACAAATAAAGGAAAGACCCTCCAATTGTCTCATCCATAAAGAAAATTACGAAAGAAAAGCAAAGTCACGTTCATGATTATAGAGATGCTTTGAAATTCCCCGAACGTGAACCTGGTGACCTAAATCCACTGAGGGACTCTATAGGCAAAGGATATGCGAGTCCAGGCCTTGTCCTTGCCCCGCTCAGGAAGTCCTCGGCCTACCTACGGCGGCCTGTGTCTTGAACTCTGCCTGGCGTGAAGCTTCCGAAGGGTTGGCAGCCTTGACGTGATATTATCTTGCCAAGGTTCTGCGTCACGGTTCTCTTCA
The DNA here is from genome assembly GCF_017591435.1 of Portunus trituberculatus. Lineage (NCBI taxonomy): Eukaryota > Metazoa > Arthropoda > Malacostraca > Decapoda > Portunidae > Portunus > Portunus trituberculatus. The sequence continues at coordinate 9,120,511 of NC_059275.1, forward strand.
CTTTTACGGGGATTTAAAGGACAATAATTAAAGCGCTCACACAGACAGACAAACAGACTGACATATCTACTTAAGGTTTCTGTGTCATATATTTGGTCTTATTTTCAAGAGCCAAGAGAGTAATGAAGCAATATTAGGAAAAGGCAAAAAAAAAATAACTCCCATGTCACGGATTCGCTCACATTCGCGGGAAGTTAGAGAACAATAACACACACACACACACACACACACACACACACACACACACACACACACAGACACACTTAAGATTCCTGTCTCGTAACTTAACTAGTATCTTCCGAAACCAATAGAATAACCCTCCCCTTCCTACCGCCCACGACCTGCTTCCCCCAGGTAAAAAAATAATAGAATAAATGAGTGAATAGAATAAAACAAAACAAAAACTCCCCTCACGCATCGCTATTTTCATTAGTGACGTTCCTGCACTCTTAACGCCTTCAAGACTCACGCACAGTAGTCTGGCGTGGTGCAGGAGGCGCGACAGAGGAAAGGACTGGCAATGAAGTGAGAGCACATTTCATCCTAGAAATATCATATCATCCTTCTTTTTTTTTATGTAAGAGAGAAAATTCGGTCAAGGGCAACCAAAATTATGATTAGAAGAAAAAGGCCCACTGAGGTGCCGGTCCCCAAACGAGCTGAATAGATAAGACCAGAAAAGAAACTCCAGGATGATATTAGGAGTCAGCTTTTTTTCTATTTATTTATTATTTTTTTTTTCTTGCGTGAAGAATGTATGTGTGCTTTAGGCTTTTTCAATGTATATTTAGTTGACATTGACTGCAGCTCTTGCATAGATAAGTGAATAAAGTGTGATGGAAACAGATACTGATTAGGAGTGAATACATTTAACGTAAACCCTTTCCCTTTTAAGCATTCTTTTCTATTGTTCTATGCAACGTTTCGTAATCACTATCGCTTTCACTATCGCTATCAGACATTTCTTTCCCATAATGTCTTGCAATCTTTTCAGACACAAGCACTAACGTTGTGATAATTATTCCTGTGACCTAAAACACACACATTCACAACACCTTTCATTCCTCCTCCTCTTTCTTTTGTTCTTGCCAAATATACAAAACACTGAATACTACCAAAGAAAATGCACACTTTTATTCACTCTTTACCCGTCTGAGCAAACAATATACTCCTCTCAATGTGACCAAAAAGGATACGAAGCTCTTTATTCTTTTTTTATTCTGTCTGTCTGCATGTCTGCTTCAATACTACTGTCAGCGGTACCAAAAGACAACCAGAGCAATGAGAGGACGAAAAGATGGGAAGAATAGGTATAGGTACATTCATACAGGGTTTCTTGCCACGTGTATGCCTGATGGTTTCTTGCAACTTTCCTTATTTTCTTGTGTTTTTTTTTTTTCCATATGTTAGGATTAGATCTTTGACAGCTTCCTTAATCCCATTCAGTACCGTGACGTGTTTCCATATATTCATTCCGCTTACTATTTGGTGATTTTATATAGCTCCAGAAACTTATGTGGGGGATTGAAATAGTGGAGACTGAAGCCATTAATCTTCTGACTACCATAGACCTTCCTAATGTCAATAAAGTTGTCTAATCACACACGAAACTCATGGTAAAAATGCGTCCCTGTACTTAAGAGGTTAATTCCACTCAATCACCTGTTTACATAGTCTTTTTCTCTATATTCTGTTCTCTATACTTCTTTCACTCCATCTATACACTGCCCTCAGTGCTACTAGAGATGACAATGGTAGTAAAAATCTACCTTCTGACACTTTCCCCAATTTACAATCATCACTTACAGCTTCTTCCATTTTTACTCTGTCCGTTTCTATACCTCGTTGTTTATACCGTCCATATGCTTAGATCTCTCAACGCTACACACAAGATAATTTCAGATTAATTTCAACCTTCTGACAGCTTCCTCTACGTCCACTGTAGCCTTTTTCTCTCTATTCTCTCCACCACAATTATAAAGGCTTCTCAATACCACTAAGAGACGATTATGGCAGGAAACCTTACGTCAACATCTCTCAACGCTATACAAACAGTAATTTCAACCCTCTGACAGCTTCCTCTACGTTCCCTCTAAACTTTTCTCTCTATTCTATCCATTGCAACTATAAATGCTTCTCAGTGCCACAAAGAGATGACTATGATAGCAAACCTTATCTCAATATCTCTCAACGCTATACAAGACAACCATAGCAGTAATTTCAACCCTCTGACACCTTCCTCTAAGTCTCCTCTAGCTTTCTTTTCTCTCTGTTCTGTCCACTACATGAATAAACGCTTCTCAGAGCCACCAAGAGACGATTACGACAGCAGACCTTATCTCAATGCTACACAAGACACACCATAACTATTCTATTTTCAACACTCTGACTATTATGGCAGCAAACCTAACCGTCTGACAGTTTGCTCAGTCGCCGGCAATCACCACACGCCGCTCCCCTGCCATCAACCCAGGCAATGAATGGGTGAGGTGACGAGATTGCGCGGAGCTACTTCCTCCTCCTCCTCCTCCTTGACTTCCTCTTCCTCCTCCTCTTCCTTCTTTCCTCCATCAGGTCCTTAGTCACCGAGGTCATGGGGCTTAAAGTACACTATTGCGCTGGTGTGTCCCTTAAAACGACACCTTCCTGCATTTCATCCACTTGATACGACATTTTCTTACTACAGATCTCTTAAAACGACACTTTGTTTTGCTATTGATCCGTTAAAATGAACCTTTCCTTTGATACATTCATTTAAACGATTCTTTGTAGCATTTAGATTCTTTAAACACTTTTTAGACATAGTACGTCCCTTAAAACGAGCCTTCCTCCATCCCTACCCCCCCACACACGCCACGCACGCTCGCACGCACGCTCGTACGCACGCACTGGCTGGCTGAGGGAGCAAATAAATATTATCTGATTGTATTTGTATGGAGGACATTTTTGACGCTGAAGGCTAGCAGGATATACACTTTCTCCACACACACACACACACACACACACACACACACACACACACACACACACACACACACCGCGTAGCGTAGTGGTTAGCACGCTCGACTCACAATCGAGAAGGCCGGGTTCGAGTCCCGGCGCGGCGAGGCAAATGGGCAAGTCTCTTAATGTGTGGCCCCTGTTCACCTAGCAGTAAATAGGTATGGGATGTAACTCGAGGGGTTGTGGCCTCGCTTTTCTGGTGTGTGGAGTGTGTTGTGGTTTCAGTCCTACCCGAAGATCGGTCTATGAGCTCTGAGCTCGCTCCGTAATGGGGAAGACTGGCTGGGTGACCAGCAGGCGACCGTGGTGAATTACACACACACACACACACACACACACACACACACACACACACAAGCTATGACGACTAGTGTTCCCTTCCTACTGCTGATGCTGTTGTTGCATTGTGTACTTAGTAATATAGCAATAATAATAATGATATGACGAAAAAAAACATTAATTTCCAGATTTTGCTTTCTGTCAAGTGAGTGAGGCTGGCGAAATGCGGCAGCATAGCAACACACAGCAACACTACAGCAGCAGCACAAAAGCAGCAGCGCACCACGTGACTGGCGGCATGACAGGGCAGGGAACCGCCGACTTAGAATTAACCAACCTGTTTCCTTTACTGTTACTCGCATCTTGCCTGGTTACCACTCATCATGGGCAAAGGTAAATCAGAATGCAGGGCAAGTCAAACCAGGGACAGGGCAGGTCAGGGCAAAGCTCGACAGGACATGGCAGGGAAAGGTAGGGTTCAACAGGACAGTGTAGGGAGGGACGGGAAAGTAATGCCTTTCTTTATATCTAAGAAAACTCCGTATCCTGCGTCATCTGCAAATTGTCAGTGTGGCAGACTGACTGTCCCTTACCAATTTGTTTAACTGACTAACAATTAATCAGTCAGTTATTCAGTCCGTTAGTTATTAATTAATTTACACTGTCAATCAACCAGTCACTGAGGTTACCTCTCTACTCTCCCTCTCCTCCAGCAAGGTAGCGTCTCCCCACACCTGCAACACCTGTCGTACCTGCCACACACCTGCCACATCTGCCTGTCAGTCAACACTCTACAGTCTATAGCGTCGCCTGCTGCACTTCCGTTCCCACGCCGCCGTATTTCAAAGAAAAGTGACGCCGCCGCTCTTCTCTGTTTGCTTTTCTTTGGTTTGTTGACGTGCGGTGCGGCGCGGCGTGGTGCGATGGGTCCTTGGCGCCTGGGGAACACACAGGCCACCTCGCACACACCAACAAGGGGGGAACAGTTCACTGAATCACAGAGTATAGGAATTTGCCACTATTTGTCAGCCTCATTATCGCTCTGGGGATTTCCACGCGGTCTGGCCCTTCCTTTTGCCCTCTTCTGCGCATCTACCTCCCTCTCCTGCCTGTGTGTGTGTGTGTGTGTGTGCTACTGTCATTGTAACGGAGAGCCTGTCTGTGTCTTTCTTTCGAGTTTGCCTGCCTATCTATCAGTCTGCCCGTTCTTCTGTCCGTCTGTCTGTCACGCACCTAGCTTGCCTGTGATTGTTAGTTTGTTTGTGTTTCCATTAAGTTGTACGTCTGCCTGTCTGTCCGTGTAGTTTTTCTCTCTTTCTCTTTCTTTCTCTCACCTCACACACTCATTCATTCCACCACCTTCTCATTTACACTTTCAGCCTCTGTCAACCTCTCACCTCTCACCTAATCACTTTCATCTCTCTCTCTCTCTCTCTCTCTCTCTCTCTCTCTCTCTCTCTCTCTCTCTCTCTCTCTCTTTGACGTCACACCTTTGAAATTTTCCTACAACTTTCAAATCCTCTCTTCCCTTTTTGGCACACCTGGGCTGAGAGGCAGACTGGTGAGCGGCGCAGTGACCTTGGCTTTGTGTTTACCTGCGCACCGCTTCCCAAAATCGCTACACATAATATTTTCTCGGTAATAACTTCCTCAGATTCCTATACTGTTGTGAAGGTGACTTAGGGGTGAGGAGAGAGAGAAAGAGAGAGAGGAGGTGAGGCAGAGGAGGATGGAGGATAAACAACCACGAATACCGGAGTGTAAAAAAAAAAAAACCCGCAAAATAAACTTAGAAAAGAGTCACTGAACGGGTTGACTTGTCCAGGAGGGGAAGGAAGGGGTGAGAAAGTGGGGTGGGTGATGAAGAGTGAGGGAATGGGGAATGGGGGATACAGGGAAGTCCGAGGGATGGAGTGCTCGGAGGTGGAGGAGAAAGAGGAGGTTGGGAGTAGAGGGAGGAGAGGAGGGTGGTGTAACTGTGGGTGGGGTGGTAGGAGCGAGAGAAGAGGAAGGAGTGGAGACAGAGGGAGGTCATGATATATAAGAATGGCGCGGGGTCCAGCTGAGCACCATTCTCACCTCGCTGGCAGCTGACGGAGGAACGCACGAGCAGAGGAACATCCGAGCAGAGATGGTGAGTCAGGGAAAGGGTGATTCATCCTGGTAACTACACTGACTTACTGAACTGACATCGAGTGACTGATTGAATAATTGTGCTTCCAGGAAAAAAAAAAACTGTGATCCATTAAACTCATCTGACTGATTGAATTGACAGACTGATTGACTGACTGACTGACTTGACTCGCGACTGACTGAATTGATTGACTCATTCATTCACTTGACTGACCGACTGATTTGACTAACTGACTGAATTGACTGACAGACTGAATTGACTGACTGACTGACTGAATGAATGAATTGACTCGCTGAATTAACTAACTGACTGACTGATTTGACTGACAAACTGACTAACTGAATTGACTGGTTGACTGACTGACTGATTTACTCCACTCACTGAAAATCTATCCATCATCCACTTAACTAACTCAACCCCTTAGACTTATCGAGCTATTCATTGACCTTAATTAACTGACTAAACTGATTACACTCTAATGCTTTTCTGAACATACTCACTCTCAGCAAATATTAATCGCTGACTTGCTTGAATTCACTTAGTTATATTCAATTCACTAACCTCACCTCACTAACTCAACTCATTTAACTGACCTAACGAATGTACACACTTTAGACGAGATTGACAATATTTTCGTAGTATTTTTCTTTGTCTTGACTGTTAATGAGAATCCGAACACAAGACTAACGTACAGTACACTCTTTGTTCGAAGCCTTAGTAGGAGAAATAACAGTGATCATTCTTTGCGTCGTGTGCAGTTACAGAACACGTTGACTATTTGTATACGAGGTGATATTGTAGAGTGATAAAGCAACTCTGAGAGAAAGAAAGAAAGAAAGAGGAGACTTGATACAAAAAAAATGTAACTTTAACGAAGCTTATACACATCAAAGCAACTACAACCTCACAGAACAACAAATAAGGGTGATAAAATGATCATAAATAAGGAGGAAAAAATAAAAACTATAATCTTCTGAACTTTCTCTCTAATCATCACCATCATGAAGCTGCGTCCTCAATATACGACACGGTAACGAAGCTCATACACATCAAAGCATCTAGATCCTCACAGAACAGCAATTAACAGGTAAAAAAAAAAAGAAACGAAAAGTAATGTGACGTTTTAACCTTTCTCTACGCGCACGAGTGTCATAAGGCTTGTTCTTAATGTATGTTTACCTGAACGAGTTTGGAATTACAAGTGAAGGCAAGTGCAAGTTTATAGATCCTCGCAGAACACAAGCAAGAGGAGGAAAAGGTGGTCAAAATATTGTTATCTCTTGATCTTCAGGCTTATTCGTAATGTTCAGTCTGTATATCGAGACGACTAAACCCTCATATAATACCAACAAGAATAAAGGAAATATAATAAGAAAGAAAAAAAAGAAAGAAGATAGAAAAAGAAAGAAAAAGAAAGATAGATAGATAGATGGATAAATAGATAGATAGATGAAATAGAAAATACTGTCATGTTTTAATGCGAAGGTTTGTTTTCAGTGTACACTCCATGAACAAGGAGGCGATTTACACATCAAAACAAACTCGATCCTTACAGAACACCAAACCAGAACGGAGAAAAAAAAAACAAGGAAAGAAAAAAAAAATACTGCCACCTTTTAATCAGTGCACAAATCAAATCCTCACATCGCATCAAAGAACTAGAATAAAAAAGAAAGAAAGGAAGAATGAAAAGGCAAACTAGATCTTTTACAGAAAATTCTAACCAGAATGAAAGGGAAAGAAAAAGAAAGGAGGAAGAGAAGAAGAGGAAAATACTACCACCTTTTGATCAATGCACATCAAATCCTCACAATAAAATTTCAAACGAGAATGAGAAAAAAAAACAGAGGAAGAGAAAGAAGAGAGAAAAATAAAACTGAATAAACACTTAGAAGTTTTTCGCCTCCACTCACTTCTGTCACAAGATTTCAAACAACAATAAAAAAAAGAGAAAAAAAAGAAAGAGAAAGAAAAGGAAAGAAAGAAACGAAATAGTGACTTTATACTCTTCGCCTCCACTCACTTCTATCACAAGACTTCAAACAAGAACTTAAAAAAAAGAAAAAAAAAAAAAAAAGAAGAGAGAAAAAAACGGAATGACCACTTTATACCCTTCCCCTTCCACTCACCACTATCACATAAGGCTGCTCCCATCACTGCCCATTCCCTTCATCCTATACCTTTCATTCCACGCCCTTCATTTCCCAAGTCCAGATTTTGAAGCGGCGCGAAAAATAACAGTAGAATAAGCGGCTTTGCTCCTGTTTACTCTGATCCGCGGTGTGTTCAATTACAGTAAGGGTAAGAAGGGAACGGGAAAAAAATTATGACGCCTCAAGTGAATGTCGCCCTTGACCTTCAGTTATCTGGAACGTAAAGGATCATAAAGGAAGAGCAAGCAGTAACATTTTTTTTTTCTCTACCACTTGTCCCAATCTTCTATCTAATATCCTCTCTATCTAATACAATAATGGGATGCAGGGAACAGAAAAAGCGAATGATTGTTGCCTGGAACGTAAAGGATCATAAAGGAAGAGCAAGCAGTGACTTTCTCTCTATTACTCACTCCAATCTTCTATTTAATGTTTAATCTAATACAATAATGGGATGAAGGGAACAGATAAAGCGAATGATGCCTCCATTGAGTGTTGCCCCTTGACCTTCAGTTATCTGGAACGTAAAGAATTACAAAGAAAGAGTAAATATAAAGGAAAGATTGAAGCAGTGACATTATTTTCTCTTTCTCTCTCTCTCTCTCTACCACTCGCCGCAATCTTCTATTCAATACCCTATCTAGTACAATAATGGGATGAAGGGAACAGAAAAAAACGAATGACGCCTCCACTGAATGTTGCCTGCAACGTAAAGGATCTCTCTCTCTCTCTCTCTCTCTCTCTCTCTCTCTCTCTCTCTCTCTCTCTCTCTCTCTCTCTCTCTCTCTCTCTCTCTCTCTCTCTCTCTCTCTCTCTCTCTCTCTCTCTCTCTCTCTCTCTCTCTCTCTCTCTCTCTCTCTCTCTCTCTCTCTCTCTCCCTCCTCCCCTCCCTCCCTCTCTCTCTCTCTCTCTCTCTCTCTCTCTCTCTCTCTCTCTCTCTCTCTCTCTCTCTCTCTCTCTCTCTCTCTCTCTCTCTCTCTCTCTCTCTCTCTCTCTCTCTCTCTCTCTCTCTAATCTTCTATTTTATACACTTTGTCCAATATCAGATGTTTTTTCTGGCATTTCTTTCAATCAATAATTCTCAGTCATCTTCTAACCTTCCTTCTTCACTATTTTCTTGTATCCTCTCTCCTAATTAAAGCAGCGACAGTGACTGGTGTGCTTATCCTTACGAGTCTGAACACACAAGGGAATATCAAGGAAGAACAAATTATTACAGTAGGCCCTTGACTACAATTGGCTGGAACATAACAGATCATGAAGGAAGAAAAAATATAAAGGAAATATTGAACAGTGACTAGTGTGCTTATCCTTACGAGTATGATTCAACACACAAGGGAATACAAAGGAAGAACAAATGATTACAGAAGACCATTGACTACAGTTGTCTGGAACGTAAAGGATCACAAAGGAAGAACAAATGTAAAGGAAAGATTGAAGCAGTGACTGGTGTGTTTATCCTTACGCGTGTGATTCAACACACAAAGGAATACAAAGGAAGAATAAATGATTACAGAAGTTTTTTAATCTTTTTAACCCCTTCAGTACCAGAAAGCGCTTTTTATATTCATTCTGCTTACTATATGATGATTTTATATAAATTCAAAAACGTATGTGGGGGATTAAATAGTGAAGACTCTGGCCACTAATCTTCTGACCTCCATAAAGCTTTCTTAATGTAAATAAAATCGTCTACTCATGGCCAAAACTCAAACAAACTAACACGATTCCCTAATGATTCTCTGGAAAGGTTTCAAGACATTTATCCCTTTTTTTTGGCTAACTCTCTCGGACCTCCAACGGACCTAGCCTTCTCAGTGGGTCTTTTTTTTTATGTTGCCCTTGAGCAGCTTTCCCCTCCTACATAAAAAAAAAAAAACGCTATTGGACATTACTCAGACTTTCAAGGACGTTCTCATGACTCCAGTGACAGTTTGAAGTGAAATAGTAATGACAACCATTCCTCCAGTACATCATATCCAAACCACTCTTTATTATAACTAGAACGTGATTTCCGTCATATCGCAACACTGGGATCATAAACACTGAATTACTTCCGTCACTCTGATCCCATCACTCGCTTTATTCTTCCCAGTGCAGCGTGACCCGGCCTTCCCTGCCACGTCCTGTTCACGCGAGGAAACACATCAGAAACGTCCCATCCCCTTCCCCCCGCCTCTGTTCCTTGCATAGGTTTATGATGGGGAATGGGGAAGGGTCAGTTTTTGTATTTTTACGTAAGAAATATGGATCGTCAAAAAAGGGTTAAAAGTTCAGATAGATAGATGAATAAAAAAGTAAATGAATAAATAAATAAATGTGTTACTTTTCTGGGGGTGTTTTAACGGAGAGGGAGAGTTTTTGTATTTTTACGTGAGAATTGTGAACCATAGAATAAAAAGGGTTAAAACTATAGATAGATAAAAAAAAAATAACCAAGTTTATGTTCCTTTTGTGGGTTTTTTAAAGTGGAGAGGATCTTTCTTTTGATTTTCATGGAAGACTCTTGGAACAGAGCACCAAAAAAGGGTTAAAAGTGCAGATGGATAAAGAAATAGTCCCGTTTGTGTTACTTTTGTGGGTTTTAAAGTGGAGAGGATAAATTTTTTTGCCTTTTCATGCAAGATTTATGGACCAAGGCAAATAAAAAGGCCTTAAGAAATGTAGATAGATAGATTGACTGATAGATAGATAGTTTTTGTTTCTTTTGCTCTTTTGTGAGTCAATTCAGTGACAAGGAAAATGAGTAGTAATTGAAATTTCGGTTAATGCTTCGCCCGACGCCCCCCCCCCACTCCGCCTACACACGCACACGCACAACCTATTCAATTTTATATTTTTTGTATCATCCCTTTACCCACTCATAATTTTCTATTCTTTTACACCAACCCATTCATCAATCGTCTAAACACTAATTCCATGTCTTTTACATACCTTCCTTTCTCAAGCTTGCACACCACAGCTATGCATTCCTTCGTCTCTTCTTTCTCCTCTTCCTCTTCTTTCTCCCCCTTCCTCTTCTTCCTTCTCTTCCTCTTCTTCCTTCTCTTCCTCTTCTTCCTTCTCTTCCTCTTCTTCCTCCCTTTCCTTCCTCCCTTTCCTCTTCTTCCTTCTCTTCCTCTTCTTCCTTTCTTCCTCCTCCTCCTCTTCTTCCTCCTTCCTTCTTGATCCTTGCTGCTGGTGATAAGAGTCTGTATACCACAGTACCACACCCTCCTACACTCACGACATTCCTGCGTACCGGTGATGGCTTTTCTACCCTCACCGTGTCTATTTTTCCTCCTATTACACACTTGCCTATGGTTAGTGTTGTTATCCCATGGCACACCTGTGGAGACTGGAATGGGTGGCGGACTGGCGTGTGTGTGTGTGTATTTCTCGCCTGACTCGATTTGAAGGTCGCGAGTAAAGCTTTGAGTTGAATTTGAGGTGTTCGAGTGGATTGAAGCCTTTGAACCATCCGACCGACTGACTCACTGGCTAGATAATTGACAAGCTGATGAAATGATTATTTGATATACTGGTTGAATAGATACATTAATAAGTAAATAGATACATAGATCGATAAGTAAGTAGATACATGAATAAGAAATAACTCTCGTTATAATACATAACTTCTAGAAAACACAAACACATTTCATCCTCTTCACTCCTTTTCTGTTTTTATTTTCTCTTCTTCTTTCTTATTTTCATGACAAAGTAGTCACGTAAGTATCCATGAATAGAAAAAGAACGTTCTCGGTATCCTTCACATCCTATCAACGCTTCCTTCACGCCCACAGATGCGCTACGTGTTCCTGCTGGCGGCGATGGTGTTGGGCGTCGCGTGGGGCCGCCCGTCTGAAACCCTGCAGCTCTCCACTACGCCTCCCACACCCACGATGCCAACGGTGCAGCTCATCAAGGACCTGGGGAACCTCAAGATCCACGTGACACAGAAACCTGAAGGTGAAAGCTCGTGCTGTCTTTTTTATTTTGATTGTATTTGATAGATAGATAGACAGATAGATAGATAGATAGATAGAGAGATAGATAGACAGATAGATACAGATAGATGATAAATATACAGTGAAACACTTTTTTATCTTTTTTGATTAAGTTATGTTAGTATAGGTTAGGTTAAGTCAAGTACAAAGGTGAAGTCACGATGAATTGGCGAGATTCAATAGTTACTACTCACACCCCACATGCATAACATTCATTGATAGATTGTCTGATTATGAGGAAATGTGTAGCAACGGGGTCAACTAACCGTGTGTTCGTGTGTGTGTGTGTGTGTGTGTGTGTGTGTGTGTGTGTGTTACAGGTGACTACGGGCTGCAGGTGTACGACAACAAACTAGAGAAGCTGCTGCAATCCACGGAGTTCTCATTGCCTGGAGACTGGAAACCCCCCGGCCTGGAGAAGTCCCGCATTGTGCACGCTGAATTCCTGGAGAGCGGGGACGTGGTGGTGGCCTTCTTCAGCCTCGAGAACAGCCTGGACCTTATTCTGCTGCCCAAGGAACTCTTCGTCTACGAGAAAACAAACTCGGGCGTGATTGTGTACCCGAAGCTTGATGTTCCTTGGCACCCTACTGTGTCCTCATCGACCGAGTACTGGCAATGGCCTGACACCACCACACCCTACACCACCACCACCACTGCAGCCTACACCACCACTTACTTTCCCACGCCGGAGGTTGAGTAGAGGTAGCGGGTGACAGCAACACAGCAACACACAACACACCACACAGCAACTCAGTAATACGGTTCAGAGTGGAAGGCTTATGCTGTGTTTGCTGTGTTGCCTCCAAGTGCTTGTTAGTGATAATCGGCCAGTCTGTGTCTGTGTTAGTGTTTTATTTATGCGTAGTAATGTATATACACAGCACTGATGAATGAAATGATATGATATACATTGATCCCTTTGTGTTGTCCCCTCAGTCACAGTCAGTCCCGGCCGGCGCCTCAGACTCCTACTCCTCCTCCTCCTCCTGTTCTTCCTCCTCCTCCTGCAGACAAGAAAAATGAGACTCTTGCTTACTTCACCAGCCATCAAGTGGAAGAAGCTCGTAAACACCCACCACTTAAGGCCCTCCACACACACACGGCTCACACACACACACACACACACACACCCGGTAGCTCAGTGGTTAGAGCGCTGGCTTCACAAGCCAGAGGACCGGGGTTCGATTCCCCGGCCGGGTGGAGGTATTTGGGTGTGTCTCCTTTCACGTGTAGCCCCTGTTCATCTAGCAGTGAGTAGGTACGGGAAGTAGATCGAGAAGTTGTGACCTTGTTGTCCCGGTGTGTGGTGTGTGCCTGGTCTCAGGCCTATCCGAAGATCGGAAATAATGAGCTCTGAGCTCGCTCCGTAGGGTAACGTCTGGTTGTCTCGTCAGAGACTGCAGCAGATCAAACAGTGAAACACACACACACACACACACACACACACACACACACACACACACACACACACACACACACACACCCTGAATAAGTACAAGACACACTAAAAGTACCTGGCATAGAATTTCCAAAGTTATTGAATTGAAGTGACCGTGTTTTTTTAGGGTGCTCTTTTTACCACATTAACAACATTTCTACATTCTGAACAGGAGGAACACTTGATAACACGTCTAGTCATGTGTGTGTTCAGGGGAAGCAGCAGTCGTAGTGAGAGAGTAAAGCACTTCAGAGTAAACAGGTCATAATTGCGAGTTTACAAAGGCTGGGACACTCTTCTTGCCTATACAGTGTCCGATGAAGGCATTGTGGGTGTTGGTGGGGAGCGTGGCAAGGGCGCCCACCTCACGTCTAGGCGCTCTTGACCCAGGCTGGGGGTTGGGTGAGCTCCAGACGGTGGGACATGAAGTCAAGTGTGTCCTGGATTTGTTGCAGCTCCTCCTCTACCAGGGCTGCGCGGCGACCCTCCAGCCCCACCAGTCCTGCCTCCACCGCCGCCACCTGCAGGGCCACCGTCAGGAGAGTGTTAAAGATATGCTACGTACGCCTCAGTTCAGTTCAGTTTGCGAGGAATAGATAGTTGAAGACGAGGGTAACAGATGGAGAGGCTTAGGGAGAGGTGAAGACTCGGGAAGTGATGGAGGAAAGTACAAGTAAAAAAAGACTGCTGCTGTTGCTACTACTGCTGCTGCCACTGTTGCTGCTAGTACCAGAATTACGAAAAGTGTCTTGAAACCTCCATCTTGAAAGGTATGAGGAGGAGGGAGATATAGAAGCAGACAGGGAATTCCAGAGTTTGCCAATAATAGGAATGAAAGAATAGGAGTACTGGTTAACTCTACTATCAACACCACTACTACTACTACTACTACTACTACTTCTAACTACTACTACTACTACTACTACTACTACTACTACTACTACTACTACTACTACTACTACTACTACTACTACTACTACTACTACTACTACTACTACTACTACTACTACTACTACTACTACTACTACTACTACTACTACTACTACTACTACTACTACTACTACTACTACTACTACTACTACTGCTACTACTGCTACTACTACTACTACTACTACTACTACTACTACTACTACTACTACTACTACTACTACTACTACTACTACTACTACTACTACAACTACTACTACTACTGTTACTACTACTACTACTACTACTACTACTACTACTACTACTACTACTACTACTACTACTACTACTACTACTACTACTACTACTACTACTACTACTACAACTACTACTACTACTTTACAACTACTACTACTACTTTTACAACTACTACTACTACTTTACAACTACTACGATTACTTCTACTACCACTACAAGTACTACTACTACTACTACTACTACTAGACCACAATCCCAACCACTACCACAACTACCACTACTACTACTACCACCACCACTACCACTACCACTACCACTACCACTGCTACCATCACCACTACTACCACTACTACTACTACTACCACTACCACTACTACTACCTTATCCGTAAAGACAAGAAATGCCTTCCCTACAGCTCCTCTCGTTTCCCTGTAAACAAACTGCTCGATATAGACAAAGGAACAGGAATGAGGTGAGGAGGGAACACGAGATGAGAGGAAAGGAAAGGAGAGATTGAGAGGATGGGAGAGGAGGAGAGACGAGAGAGGAAGAGAGGGAAAGAGAAGTATAGCGAAGAAGAGAGGCGAGAGGAGATGAGATAAGAGAGGGGAAGAGAAGAAAGAGAGAAGAGAATTGAAGACGAGACGGAAGGAGAGTAGAGATGTAAATAAAGATAGGAAAAGAAAGAAAGAGGAGAGAGCAAGGAATAAAAATTAGAGACAATACCCAGAGACACACAGAGTAACATAGGAAAAACAAAACAAAACAAAACAAAACAAAACAAAAAACAGGAAGGAGATGCAACAAGAATAAAGACAAAAAAAAAAAAAAAGAGAAAGCCAAATAAACATTCTCACAAACTCAATTACCTAAACACTTCACAAGGGCAACATTACGCAACACAACCCAGGAACCCACAAGAAAGAAAAGAGCGCGGTGGGGGGGTGGGGGAGTAAAGTGAGGGGGGAGGGAGAAGGGGAGGAGTGTTTGGGAGGGAGAGGAGGGAATGACAGAAAACGGGAAATAATGAAGGTAACGAAGAAAAATGAGTGAGTTGGGACATGATTGTCTCACTTCAAAACACCATTAGGTCCCGCCCACACATTTTCCTCCGTCAAGTGAGGTTGTGGGCGTGATTGGGGAAGAGAAGAGAAGGGAAGGGAAGGGAAGGGAAGGGAAGAGAAAAGAAGAGAGAAGAGAAGAGAAGACAAGAAAAGAGAGAAGAGAAGAGAAGAGGAGAGAAAAGAGAAAAGATAAGAGAGAAGAGAAGAGAGAAGAGAAGGAGAAAGAGAGAAGGAGAAGGAGAAAGAGAAAGAGAGAAAGAGAAACAAAGAAAGAGAAAGAGAAAAGAAAGAGAAAGAGAAAGAAAGAGAAAGAGAAGGAGAAAGAGAGAGAAAGAGAAAGAGAGAAGGATAAAGAGAAAGAGAGAAGGATAAAGAGAAAGAAGGAGGAGGAGAAGGAGAAGGAAGAGAAAGAGAAAGAGAAAGAGAAAGAGAAAGAGAAAGAGAAGGAGAAGGAGAAGAAGGAGAAAGAGAAAGAGAAAGAGAAAGAGAAGGAGAAGAAAGAGAAAGAGAAAGAAAGAGAAAGAGAAGGAGAAGAAGGAGAAGAAAGAGAAAGAAGGAGGAGAAGGAGAAGAAAGAGAAAGAGAAGAGAAGAGAAGAGAAAAGAGAAAAAGAAGAGAAGAGGGAAAGAAAAAAGGTATAACAAAAGAGAAGGAAAAAAAATAGAGAAGAGAGAAAGAGGAGAGGACAGAAAAGATTATAAGACAAGATGAGAGAAGAGGGAAGAAAGGCAATGAGAGGAAAGGGACGAGAAAATTGGGGAGAGAGGGACTGATTAGGTTAGATTAGATTAGGTAAGGTTAGGGTAGGTCAAGTTACACAAATCAGTAGTTTCGCTGCATTAACCTTAACAACTGCTGCTTTCCACCACCTGCCTGACACATTGACTGATGAGTGACTGAGTGAGTGAAGGCACGGCAAGGAGGTCACGTGACTCAAGGCAGGTGGACAGGTAAGTGATGGCGGTGAAGAAAGCTGTACAAGTGAGGCAGGTGATTGATTGAGGACATCCTGACAACGGGGCCACGTGACTGCTCAGCAGGTTAAGGAGGTCGGGTTGGGAGATGAGGGAGATGAGGGAGATGAAGTAGGGTAGGGCAACACTCACTCTGGCCTCGAGTCTCTGCGTGATGGTCAGGACAGTCTCCCTGAAGGCGTTGGGCAGCAGCGGTAGGTCGGCGCCTCGGCCTGCAACAGTGACAAGTCACAGGCGGGCTAGAGCAGCGACTCCACACCCACCACCCTCCTACGGCCACCACAGCCTCTAACTCTTGGCGGACACAACACACTCTTTCATGACGGAAATGACAGTAACGGTAACGGCCATACTTTGCTGTTTACCTGTGGCCATTATTTCCATGTGCAGCGGCCGCGTGGGTGACGACCTGAGGGTGGTGGGCGTGAGGGGCACTAGGGAGCCCCGCGCGTCCCGCAGTCTCACGACACTGCAGGATATCCACTTGGAGTGCGCCATACCTGCCGCCTGTAGCAGCGCGGCTTGAACCTCCCGCGTGGACCAGTGCGGCCACATCTTCACCGACAGCAGCCGCGCTTTTCTGCCTCCGGTGGTCTCCGCCTCGCCCTCTCCTGCTGCAACGCCCAGGGCGTCATCACTCGAAGCTCCCGCACCTCCTCCACCTCTGCATACTGCAGTGACCCAAACATACCCCTGGCTAGGAGGCGGTCAGCCCGCAGCCACCACTAGCGCAGTGCCCCACCACTATTCAAAGAAAACCGGCGAGTATCTAAACATCACTCAATCAATATCCGCCGTATGTTTACATTTCCCTCTCAGCTGTAGGAACGCCAGCCCCCCCTCCCAGCTGTGCTCCCTGCAGCCCGGCAGTCCGGGACACGGCCAGTACGGCACACTCACACATGCACTGAACTTACTGGTCAGGTTGCTGTCGGTCAGCAGAGCCCAGAGGACAAGCGGCGCAGCGTCGACCATCGCCGTGTGAGACAAACTGTGGAGTGTGTCGGTGTGGCGCAGCGTGAGTCGTGAAGCCCTCCTAAGCCCCGAGCTGATGTTCCCGCCACTCCCTCCGCCCGCACCGCACGCCGTCCTCCCCAAAGCACACAGGAATGAGAGCCACCGTGCTGCGGCACTGGTTACTGTTTACTCGGAGGAAAACCTCTCCTTATCTTTCGCTTCCCGTTCCCAGCCATTGTTGCCACATTTGCTCTTTCTCGCCGCTGCCTCAGTGGTGCCAGGATGTGTTGGGGCCAAGCAGGCAGCTCGTGACGACAAGCGACCTGCCGTCACTCCTAGCTCGCTTATCACGTCCCGGTGCGTTCCTCGAGCCTCGGGAGGGAGAAGGTTCTTGGCTTCGCTCGCTGCTCGACACAATGCAAACAAGTAAATCCTGTTGTTGGTCGGCATCAGCATCAGTGGGAAGCAATTGACACAACACTGTACCTCATCAATAGTCGTATCAAGAAGTGTCAGAGGCAGCTCTAATCAGTTACAGCTGCCATGAAAAATGAATGAGAGCTATCACTTTTGCAAGGAATAAAGACAGGAAAAGTACCTCATCAAGGAGTGAGCCTTACATACAGTTGTCCCTCACCTCCACACTCTCGCTTTAAGGGAAACAGTTCAGGGAAGCAGCAGGAAGTAAAAATGATACTTTATTGATAAAAATAGCTTCACAGTTAGAGAAGTTAGTGGGTAGTGAGTCAAGGGTGGCAGTGCAGGCACTGAGGAAGGTGGTGAAACAGTGCCATCACAACCTTCGTATACGCCTACTTGTGCGTGTATGGCATTGGAATATTTGTTACACACACACACACACACACACACACACACACACACACACACACACACACACACACACACACACACACACACACATAGTTTGATATCATTGGATTCCGGAAAAAGAAATAAAATGCGATGAAAAAAAGCTAAAACAAAAGAAACACACACACACACACACACACACACACACACACACACACACACACACACACACACCCTGAACACAAGATGGAACACAATATAACAATAAGAACAATAAAACCAGAACACCACCGTTCCTTGCCTTCACGAAACACGCCAAAAATACAAGAAGAAGAAGAACAACAACAAACACCAGCATTACATTTCATCACTGCCACGCCACACCAACGAAATTAACCAAACGTGAATAAGTATACTTTTATATTTTGGCATCTACCTGCGCCTCTTAACAAAACCTATTGCACATTGGACTAAACACACACACACACACACACACACACACACACACACACACACATAGTTTGATATCATTGGATTCCGGAAAAAGAAATAAAATGCGATGAAAAAAAGCTAAAACAAAAGAAACACACACACACACACACACACACACACACACACACACACACACACACACACACACACACACACACACACCCTGAACACAAGATGGAACACAATATAACAATAAGAACAATAAAACCAGAACACCACCGTTCCTTGCCTTAACGAAACACGCCAAAAATACAAGAAGAAGAAGAACAACAACAAACACCAGCATTACATTTCATCACTGCCACGCCACACCAACGAAATGAACCAAACGTGAATAAGTATACTTTTATATTTTGGCATCTACCTGCGCCTCTTAACAAAACCTATTGCACATTGGACTAAACACTAATCATTCTTACAGTTTTTGAGCGATTAAGAACCTGGTAACCAGTGCGAGGCCTGTTAATTAAGCTTCACTAGATACTCAGGTAAGGGAAGACAGTATTGAGACCGTTTTAACTGACAAGGCACAATAAAAGTCAGCCCAGTCATTCTCTCGGCCTCCACTGGGTACAGGTGAAGTGTTGGTCCATCTTGGTGCCTGCGGGGTAAAAGACATCAGTTGTAAAGGAAAGGAGAGTCAGTGGTCAGATGTTACGGTATGGTATGATAGTTTTCTCTCTCTCTCTCTCTCTCTCTCTCTCTCTCTCTCTCTCGTTACGACAAAGGACAAACAAAAGAAGCATAATATGGAAAAGAAATAACAATAGTAACAAGAAAAACATGAAGGAAAGAAAAGTAGAGGGAGAAAACTTAAATAACAATAACAACAACCAAGAAAAATAGCAAAACCACAATATCAGAACCACAATATCAATAACAAACAAGAACATAAGTAAAAATAAGGGAAATTGCAAGAAGCCACAAGGAAAACACGTGGCCAGTCTCTGTATGAACTAACTTATCTATTTCCTCATATCATTCCCATCAAAATACGTGTAATCTTCCAAGAACTCCCTATTGACACACACACACACACACACACACACACACACACACACACACCTGCAGGCTATGCTCTCGCCGCTCCGTTCTGTGTGCCATGCGTGGATCCATCCTTAT
Source organism: Portunus trituberculatus (assembly GCF_017591435.1). NCBI lineage: Eukaryota > Metazoa > Arthropoda > Malacostraca > Decapoda > Portunidae > Portunus > Portunus trituberculatus. The sequence goes on from NC_059275.1 coordinate 9,140,089, forward strand.
CCAGCAGCGGGTTACTCTTGATCCCGTCCCGCACCGTGACAGCGTGGCGAATGAGGGGCGTGAAGAGCAGATGCAGGGGGTAGGTCACGCACAGCACCGTCAACACCAGCACAAACCCGTGGGCCTGTTGATGGAGAGAGGGAGAGAGGGAAAGGCGGATGTTGAGTGGCTGGTTTAGATAGAGTAGGTGAATTGACTGTTTGATTGATAGATATTGGTTGATTGTTGGTAGTTAGTTAGTTAGGTAGATAGGTAGGTAGGTAGGTAGATAGATAGGCAAACAGACAGATAAATAGATAAATAGATAGATTGGTTTCAGCAGCAACAAGAGGACAGAGTAGGTAGGTAGGTAGATAAATAGATAGATAGATAGATAGATAGATAGATAGATAGATAGATAGACAGACAGACGGACAAATATACAGAGAGAGAGAGAGAGAGAGAGAGAGAGAGAGAGAGAGAGAGAGAGAGAGAGAGAGAGAGAGAGAGAGAGAGAGAGATAACAGCAGCAACAAGAGGACAGAGTACAGACCGTGTAGTACATGTGCTGTGCCCAGATGAAGTGCGGGTACTGCAGGAACATGAGGGCTGCCGTGACGGTGCCGTAGACCCCCATCAGGCGGTTAAAGTGACTCACGGGGAACCTGACGAAGGCGGTGACGAGGTGCGTTAGTGCTCATAAAGTGATAAGGTGATGGGATTGGTTCATTTGTTTAGGCATTTGATATCCTTTTTCCATCCTTCATGCTTTCAAAAATTAAGAAATGGTTCGTGAACTTTTTTTATGCAAGAAATTTGAAAAGATTGTTTGTTTAACCTCTTCAGTACCATGACGCATTTTCATATTCATTCTGCTTACTATTAGGTGATTTTAAACAGCTTCAAAACTTATATAGGGATTGAAATAGTGAAGACTCTGGCCATTAATCATCTGGCCTTCATAGACCCTCCCTAATGCAAATAAAATCGTCTAATCACACCAAAACACTCAAGGTAAAAATATGGTCTGCTACTGAAGGGGTTAAAGAAAAACTCCAGGCAAAATGCAATGTACAAAGCGAGAGACAAGGTAGAATCAAAAGGAAAAGTCCAGGTAGGAAAATAAAGAGCCAGTCCAGGTAGAGTCCATCAAGATAAGCAGTCCAGCAGAGTCCAGATATACAGGCAGAGTTCCAACAAGACCAGACAAGACCCAACAACACCCGACAAGACTCACCGACATTCGACACGACACCCGACAACACCCAGCAAGACCCGACAAGAACCAACAATACCTGACAACACCCGAAACACCCAATAACACCCGACAAGACCCGACAAAATCCTAGCCTGACCTGACCCAACAAGACCCGTCAAGTCTCACCTGATCCTGATGAAGGCGGTGGACACAGCGATGACACAGGGGCGGGCGATGACCATGGCCACCAGCGACACGTACACGGCGGCGGGTGCAGGAAGAACTTGCAAGCGTACATAGCCACCGTGGCCGCCGTGGTGATGAGGAGAGGCCAGAAGGGCGCCTGCACCTCCCTCACCCGCCGCGTCAGGTCGTCAGGCGCAGCTAAGGAACGCAGGTGGTGTGTTTGTTATTCTTGTTGTTTCATCTTGTTTTTAAGTTGTATGTGGCATTAATGTTTCTTTTCCTATTTTTATCTTTGTTTATCTGTTATTCATTGTTTTCTTTTCCTATTTATTATTTTTGTCCTATTATTTTTTATCTTTGCTTATCTATCGTGGTGGTTTTATGTTATTCTTGTTGTTTCATCTTGTTTTTAACTTGTTATATTTGGTATCAATGTTTTCTTGTACCATTTTTCATCTTTGCTTATCTATCACTCATTGTTTTCTTTTCCCATTCATCATTTGTGCTATTTCTAGATTTGCTGATCTATCGTACTTTATTCTATTCTTTCGCTTTATTTCTATATTTGACTCTAAAATTTTCTTCTGTCTTTTGCTTGTCTGTTATGGTTCTTCCCCTTCCCCCCTTTCTCTTCCTCCGTTTGTCTCCATAACCCTACTTCCTTAAAACAATTTAAAATCTCTACTTCCATTACCAAATAGTCGTGGTGAGAGAGCAAAGTGATTCTGAATATTTGAATCTCTGAATCTTCACTATGAAGTCAGTAAATACAACCCTAACACTCACTGATCTTGATAACCTGACAAGACTCACTTTTCTGTGCTCGCCGCATCATTACATCAGTAAAGACTCCTCCGAGGGGCCCGAAGAACACCGTGACGAGGTTGCTGTAGCTGAAGATCTCGGAGTAGAAGCCAGCTTCCTCCACCGAACACGATGTCACTGCGGGGAGGTCAAGTAGGTGAGGCTTTGGCGGAGAGTGACGGGATAGGTGACGCAAGGGAGGCAGAAGGAAGGTGAAGGTATTTGTTGACCCGTGAAGTTTGTTAGAGAGAATGAGAGGAAAGTGAAGATTAACAGAAGGAAAAGGACGACGTTAAGTAAGAAGTCGGGTTCTTCAGGAAGAGGGAGACAAGCAACTTGTGGCGTAGTCTGTGGCGAGAACCGCTGAGAAGTTGCGTCACTCAAGAGCAGCGGACAGCTGTTGGGTTAAGTGGTGTGGTGGCGGCACGAGGGCAAAGGGCGGTACTGTACGAAACATATAGATGTCCGAGAGAAGCAAAACACATTTGTCCCCTCTAACACTTAACATTTTCACGCCAAACTCAGAGAAAACAAATTTGAAGGGATACTGAAGAAGACCCATGTTTCGTGCTTTGTATCTACTGATGCAGCTTCAAGTAAGCCTGTAACACTCCAGCTGCCTTATCTTACCTATACTTGGATTTCATCGCACCAACGATATCAGGAAATCGGTTATCCGATAACATTCTTTTCTGAACTATGAATTCATCAATATCCCCGATATTTTTGGTTTCAAACTAATAACAAGGACCATACATCCACACATCACTCTCACTTCTTGCAACACGCCATCATAGGAGTCCATGACGGTATTCACTAGTCAAAGGTGTTCATATGAACAAACGTGATAAGAATTCTGTACCGCAAGAAATTAAAAGATGGAGATAATTTTACTTGTCACCGCTGTCCTCAATCTATTTATTTTCATCTATGCCTCGTTTATCAAGTGAAAGACAGGAGAAGATTGTTAGACCCCCTACAACTCTGAACAACCTCTATGAAAGAGTGAGGTGGCGGAAAGGAACTACTGAAGAAATGTGAGGAGAGAGAGAGAGAGAGAGAGAGAGAGATGCAATGAACACGAACAACTAGAAGAGACACTTAATGCAAGACGCCAACCAACCCATAACACTAAGGAAACAACGAAAGAAAATCATATCGCCTGTAGTACATTTCTTTATATGTAAGAGGGGAAAGCTGGCCAAGGACAACAAAACTAAAAAAGAAAAAAAGAAAAGAAAAGGAAAAAAAAAAAAAAAAAAAAAAAAAACCACCTTTTGCAGGTCCGAGAAAGTTACCCAAAGACACCAAACGAAAAATAGAGAACTTCGCTTATATCACCCTCGTTACACTAAACAGGACCACACTTAGGAGCACTCACGGTTGATCCAGACGTTGTAGTTCTGCTGGTACACATTGATGGCGAAGAGACACACGAAGAAGAAGTACTGGTGGAGGAGTGATGAGGTGGACCACATGCTCTTGGACAGAGGCAGACTTTGTTTGTCTGGCTGGGCTTCGTCATCGCCACCTGCTGAGAAGGGGAGACAGTGACGGTGGGAGGAAAAGACCCTACAGAAGAAAAACATGATAAAGAGAGGGAGAAGAGAAAAGAGGTTAAAATATAAGGTAAGTGTAGGAGGAAAGTATCAGAAGGAAATGAAAAATAGATTAAGAAATATAAATAAGAAGGTGGAAGGAAAAGAGCTTATATAAAATAAACACGATAAAGAGAGGGAGGAGAGAAAAAGAGGTAAAAATTGAAGATGAAAATAGTAGAAAAGTATCAAAGGGAAACAGAAACAGTTGAAAAAATGACTAAAAGGATGTGAGGAAAGAACTCGTAGAAGAAAAACAAGATAAAAAAAAGAAAGGAAAGAGAAAAGAAGACAAAAACTGAAGGTAAGAGTGGAAGGAAAGTATCGAAGGGAAACAAAAACCGGAAAATATGAATAAAAGGATGTAAGGAACGAAACCCAATAGAAGAGAAATACGATAAAGTAAGGAAGGAGAGAAAAGGAGGCTAAAACAGAAGGTCAGAGAAGGAAAATATCGAAGGGAAACGAAGATGAGAAGGAAGAATATCAGGATATGAAAAAAAAGAAAATAGGAATGAAAAGAAAAAGAAAAATCAGAGAGAAATGATGAATGAGTTAAGAAGATTAACAATCAATAGGAGGAGGAGGAGGAGGAGGAGGAGGAGGAATTAAGAAAAAAACTGAAAACGAGGCAGAAAGAAAAATGAGAAAAAAGGAAAAGATAAAAAAGATAAGAAAGAAAAGAAGCAAGAAAAAACATGAAAAGGAGCGAGAAAAGACGACGAGAAAGAAAAGTGAGACGCAAAACGTGTTAAAGAAGATTAGCAAGTCACATGTCACTAAGGAGGAGAAAGAAGGAGGAGGAGGAGGAGGAGGAGGAGGAGGAGGAGGAGGAGGAGGAGGAGGAGGAGGAGGAGGAGGAGGAGGAGGAGGATTAAAAACAACAAAGAGGAGAAAGAAGGTACACACAGAATAAGACAAGGAGAGAGAGAGAGAGAGAGAGAGAGAGAGAGAGAGAGAGAGAGAGAGAGAGAGAGAGAGAACAAAAGAACTAGAGAAAAAAAAAGCAAAGCAACAAAAGCAAGACGAACATATATACACTCATTGAGAACAACAAAATAAAGACGAGTAGTAATAGTAGTAGTAGTAGTAGTAGTAGTAGTAGTAGTAGTAGTAGTAGTAGTAGTAGTAGTAATAGTAGTAATACAACAACAACAACAACAACAACAACAACAACAACAACAACAACAAGACGAAGAAGAAAAAGAAAAAAGAAGAAAACAAAACAAGGAAAAGAAGAAAAGAAAGAAAGATCAACAAAATACTGACACACACACACACACACACACACACACACACACACACACACACACACACATTACTCTCTCTACTAGAGATGTACCGATACCAAAATTTTGGCCGATTCCGATACCGATACCGATACTACCTAATTGGGCCGATACCGATACTATTACCGATACCGATACCACGATACCGACACTACTACTTATGGTGATTACTGCACTGGATACCAGGATGAGTTGGTGGACGGCGAGCGTTATCAGATGGGAGGTTTTGTTTTGGGGGATGCTGTAAGTCCTTCTTAGAACGTTTGTGAAATAGGAGCAATTCTAGAAGATTTTCGAAGCCATTTGCAAAAGGAAATTACTCAGTAATTGGAATGAATATCTTCTCAGTCTTCTGATTCTTGTCAGTTATTTTAAATTCTTACTTCTTACTCCTTTAGCGACCATTTGGTCTTGTGCATTTTCATTATTAATTTTATTGACGATATTTTGGCGATCAAAAATATTTTTTAAATTATCAAAATTGTAAAACAGAGACAAAATATTAGCAAAAGAAACTCATTTTGTTGTGTATGTTTCTCTTTAATTAAATCTGACATCCTTTGATATTAATTCATTAGACATTAGTAGACCAATTCAGAAAATGAGCTTTCACCTAATCTTTTCAATTAAATAGAAAAAGTTTAGTTTATTCTAAATTTCTAGTGTATTGCTATGATCTTAAATAATTAATATGCAACAAATTATACACAATGCACATGATTACAAAACAGAATCGTTACTTTCTTAGTTATCGAATTTTTACATCCTTAGGTTAAAACAAGTAACTCAAAAATTAAACTTGCATTAAAATTAATATACATATATAACTCGAGCTTCCACCTATTCCAGTATGATATCTTGGAAAAGGCTACCACCAGCACTTCATTATAAATAAAATAAGAATATGCTGTTATTTACAATAATGCAAAATGCCTAACTCTATATATATATATATATATATATATATATATATATATATATATATATATATATATATATATATATATATATATATATATATATATATATATATATATATATATATATATATATATATATATTTTTTTTTTTTTTTTTTTACGTACGGAAGAGGGCCAGCCAAGGGCAAAAAAAAAAAGTTTAAAAAGTCCCACTTGAGCGCTGGCTCTCCAAAGAGTGCAAAAAGTGCCAAAACAGTCAGCCAGAATTAGGGGAGCAAATGCCTCGATACCTCCCTCTTAAAAGAAGACAAGTTGTAGGAATTCGGAAATACAGATGCAGGGAGGGAGTTCCAGAGTTTACCAGTGAAAGGGATGAATGATTGAGAGTACTGGTTAACTCTTGCATTAGAGAGTTGGACAGAATAGGGATGAGAGGAAGAAGAAAGCCTTGTGCAGCGGGGCCGCAGGAGAAGGGGGAGGCATGCAGTTAGCAAGATCAGTAGAACAGTTACCATGAAAATAGCGATAAAAGATGGAAAGGGATGCAACATTTCGGCGGTGGGAAAGAGACTGAAGACAGTTAGTCAGAGGAGGTGAGTTGATGAGACGAAGAGCTTTCGATTCCACCCTATCAAGCAAAGCTGTGTGACTGGAACCCCCCAAACATGCGAGGAGTACTCCATACAGGGACGGATAAGGCCCTTATACAGAGTAAGCAGTTGGAGGGGCGAGAAAAACTGTCGGAGACGCCTCAGAACACCTAACTTCATAGAAGCTGTTTTAGCAAGAGATGAGATGTGAAGTTTCCAGTTACGATTATGAGCAAAGGACAGACCGAAGATATTCATTGTGGAAGAGGGAGACAGTTGAGCGTCATTGAAGAAGAGGGGGGATAGTTGTCTGGAAGGTTGTGTCGAGTTGATAGATGGAGGAATTGAGTTTTTGGGGCATAGAAAACTACTAGATTTTCTCTGCCCCAATCGGAAATCTTAGAAAGATCGGAAGTCAGGCATTCCGTGGCGTCCCCGCGTGATCTGTTGACTTCCTGAAGGGTTGGACATCTCTGAAAGAACGTGGAAAGATGTAGGGTGGTATCATCAGCGTAGGAGTGGATAGGGCAAGAAGTTTGGTTAAGAAGGTCATTAATAAATAATAGAAAGAGAGTGGGTGACAGAACAGAACCCTAAGGAACACCACTATTAATAAGTTTAGGGGAAGAACAGTAGCTGCAGAGAGAAGGATAGAAGCCATAGGAGGGCAGTTTTGAAATCATAGCCTTATGCCAGACTCTATCAAAAGCTTTTGATATGTCTAACGCTACAGCAAAAGTTTCACCGAAATCTCTAAAAGAGGATGACCAACACTCAGTAAGGAAAGCCAGAAGATCACCAATAGAGCGACCTTGACGGAAGCCATACTGGC
>NC_059275.1:9152484-9159984 GCF_017591435.1 Portunus trituberculatus
CTCCTCTCTCCTGCCGCAGCCTGTCCGTCTCCAGCTGACGGCTGCCCCACAGGCCCTCTCCTTGGAGGAATTCTCGGCCCTCGTGGACAGAGTGCACGAGGCCCTCGTGGTGTCGCCCCCAGCAGACCCCCGCCCCGGCCTGTCTGTGCGCCGTCAATGCCGCGGCCCCGACAGTCCAGCCAACCATGCCAGTGGAATCTCTCTCTCTCCATGTCCTCCAGCAACAGGCGGCGGTGACCTCGGGGGCTCGCCTTAACCCACCCCTGGCTGCAGTGCCCAGCTTCACTGAGACCCGCCTTGCTTCGGTGGAGGCCTTCCTGCGGCGCCTGGAAGCTCTGCTCGCCCGCTCTCCTACCCAGACGGACGCTGGGGTCTGTTTCAACCACAGGCGTTTCGGGGAGGAGGCACGCAGCTGCCGACCGCCATGTGCTTGGCCCCGCCCCCGCCGCTGGCCCCGCAGTGTTCCATGGCCACGACGCGCCCGCGTCCCCTGGACGGCCAACTGTCGCCCACACGTCGTCCCCGCCGGCGAAGCAGCGGTCCCGGGATGGCCGGGCCCCGTCTCCTCCACCATCACGCCTGCAGCCTACTGGTGGCCGAGCTTCCGCGCCGCCCACCCATCTGCGAGTCTCAGCTGGGCGCGCCCCTTCGCAGCCTTCGGTCGGCGCCAGGCACCCCTACTGGCCGCCCGCTCCTCCGCAGCCCGCGGAGGGCTTTGCCTCGGTCCCGCCGCCGGGGCCCCGTCAGCCCACTCCCACCTCTTCTGACTCCCCGGCGCCGTCACCTCCGCCGCAGCACCCAGAGTGGTTTCCCGCCAGCCAGCGCCCGCTTCTCTGGGTGAGAGACATTTGCTCCGGGGCCCGTTTTCTGGTGGATTCCGGGGCAGAGGTGAGTGTGGTTCCGGCAGCGGACACTGACCGCCGCGCCCAACCCCGTACGGCGTACGACCTCCTGGCCGCCAACCGCACCCCGATCGCGACGTATGGGACCCAGACGCGTCGCGTGGCCCTCCTGCCCGGCAGCCGTTTCCCGTGGGCATTTGTGGTGGCGGACGTGGAGCAGGCAATCCTGGGGATGGATTTTCTCGCTGCTCACGACCTCCTGGTGGATCCACGCCGCAGATGCCTCCTGCACCAGCCCTCGGCCACTATCATCCACGCGGAGCCCTGCGCGCAGCCGACGCCGTCCCTCACCACCCTCCGCCAAGCGACGCAGTTCGAGGCCCTCCTCCAGGAGTTTCCCTCCTTACATCCCCACAGTCCGCCCCGCCTCGGGTCCAACACGGGTACAGCACTCCATCGTGACAACTGGTCCCCGTGCTTCGCTCGGCCCCGGCGGCTGCCCCGGAACGTCTTCACGCTGCGCGCAAGGAGTTTGACCTCATGCTGGAGGAAGGCATTGTGCGCCCGTCTGACAGCAACTGGGCGTCGCCACTTCACATGGTGCCCAAGGCCCAGGATGGAGAATGGCGGGCTTGCGGGATTACAGGGCCCTTAACGCCATGACCCGCCCGACAGATACCCCATCCCCACGTGCTGGACTTCCACACCAAGCTCCATGGCAAGTCTATCTTCTCGAAGATCGACCTCCTGCGGGCGTTCCACCAGATTCCTGTGGCAGAGGACGACGTTCCGAAGACCGCGGTGATTACGCCCTTCGGATTGTTCGAATACCCCTTTATGAACTTCGGTCTTCGCAACGCCGCCCAGACCTTCCAGCGGTTCATGGACAGGGTCCTGAGAGGTTGGACTTCGTCGTCGTTTACATCGATGACATTCTCATCGCGTCCTCCTCGCCTCAGCAGCATGCAGTCCACCTGCGGCAGGTGCTTAGTCGCCTTCAGGACCACGGCCTCAAACTCCACCCTCAGAAGTGCGTGTTGGGCGTCCCGTCCGTGGACTTTCTGGGCCACAAGGTGAGTGCGGAGGGTCTGGAGCCCCTCCCCCAGAAGGTGGCAGCCATTGAGGATTTCCCGCCCCCACGACCGTCAGGAAACTCAGGGAATTCCTGGGGATGATTAACTACTACCACCGGTTCATCCCCCAGGCCGCCGCTCTTCTGGCTCCCCTCAACGACCTCCTGAAGGGCGTTAAGAAGAACTCACCTAAGCCCCTGGACTGGGGCAAGAGGCAGAGCGCGCTTTTCAAGCCATCAAGCGCCGGCTCGTCTCCCTGACCCGCCTCACCTACCCAGTCCCCCACGCCCCAACGGTGCTCTCCACGGACGCGTCGGCGGAAGCTGTGGGCGCGGTGCTACAGCAGGAAGTCGCCGGAGAGCTCAGGCCGGTTGCCTTCTTTAGCAAGCGGTTGGAACCGGCTCAGCGCTCCTACAGCGCTCTTGGCAGTGTACGAGGCCGTGCGTCACTTTCGCCACTTCCTGGAGGGCCGTGAGTTCCACGTGCTCACAGACCACAAGCCGTTAACTCACGCCATGGCCCAGACGGGCGACAACTTCACCCCCCCGAGTGTGTAGGCAGCTCGCCTTCATCTCTGAGTTCACCACGGACCTCAGGCACATTCGGGGGGAGGAAAACACAGTGGCTGATGCTCTCTCCCGTGGCGACGCTCCCTCCCGCACGGTCGCCGCCCTGTCTCGTCCTCCACCTTTGGACTACGAAGCGGTGGCGGCAGCGCAAGAGGACGACCCGGAGCTACAGGCACTGCTTGAGGGGCCCACATCACTGCAGCTCGTTCAGCAACAGCTCCCCGACTCTCCACGGCAACTCTGGTGCGATGTGTCGTGCGGGCAGGCACGCCCATATGTGCCGCGCCGTTCCGCCAGCAGATCTTCCGCCACTACCACTCTCTCAACCATCCTGGCATCTTGGGGACGCACCGCATCATCAGCAGGCGGGCGGTCTGGCCAGGAATGAGGAAGGAAGTTAAAGAGTGGGTCCGTACCTGCCTTCCTTGCCAGGCCGCCAAGACTCACCGCCACACCCGCACGCCACTGCAGACCATCCCCACACCCACGGAACGCTTCCACACAGTCCACATAGATCTGGTTGGCCCCCTTCCACCTTGCCGCGGCCACCGGTACCTCCTCACCTGTGTAGACCGGACCACACGCTGGGGTACCGCGATTCCGATGCCTGACAGCACGGCGGAGTGTACGGCCGCCCACTTCCTCTCGGGGTGGGTGTCAAACTTCGGGGCGCCGGTCACCATCATCACCGACCAGGGGTGCAGTTTGAGTCTCACGCCTGGGGTGAGCTCATGGCCTTCCTCGGCACGTCGCGCCAACGCACCACAGCCTATCATCCACAGGCCAACGGGATGGTGGAGCGCTTTCACCGGCGTCTCAAGGAGGCGATTCGCGCCCTCCCCCATCCTGGTGGCTGGGTTGACGCCCTCCCGATCATCCTGCTGACCTGGAGGGCCACGGAGAAGGAGGACTTGCATCACACGCCGGCGGAGCTGGTCTACGGGGAGGACTTGAGGCTTCCTGGCCAATTCGCGGCACCTGGGCCGCCCGCGGGACACGCTCTGGCCTTCCTTCCGGTGTTGCGGCAGGCTATGGCGAACCTCCGGCCCACTCCCCCTCGTTCATCCTCCTCCCGCCCCACCCACTTCCCGGCGGACCTCCGTGACGCGGCAGCTGTCTTCCTGAGGACTGGCGCTACCACAGGGCCTCTCCAGCCGCCGTATATGGGCCCATACCGTGTGCTGCACAGGGGCGAGAAATACGTCACCCTCGAGATTAAGGGCCGTCCGTACGTCGCTTCGTGGGACCGGGTGAAGGTGGCTCACCTGTCTCCTGCTCCGCCCACGGCGCCGCCTCTGCTCCCGCAGCAGCACCTTCCTCCCGTGGCGGAGCCCTTGCGCCTTCCTCACCCCAGGAAGGTGGCACCGTGCTGCCTGCCGCCGCGGGGCGCCACCCCAGACATTCCCTCCTCGTCGAGGCCGGCGTCCTCACCTCGCCCCCTGGCAGACCAGGAGCCGCCAGCAAGCCCCCAACCACCACCACCCACCCCTCCTGTCTCCCAGCCCCCATCTCCTCCTCCTGTCACTTCTCCCGGCGTCTCGCCCAGAACGCTTTGAAGGTTTAGAGGGAGCAGGGGCTGCCGAGTGGACACACTGGATCTGCACTTTCGAGAACTTCATAGCCACAGGACCCACCACCTGACAAATTGAAGTTGCTCATCAACTACGTCTCGCCTACAGCCTTCTCACACATCGCTGACTGCAAAGAATATAGCGAAGCTATCAATGTCCTCAAGAAAGTTTATGTGAAACCCAAGAACATAATCTTCGCCCGACATCAACTAGCTACTCGCAAACAACTTTCAAGCGAGTCCATAGATGTGTACGTACAGTCTCTCAAACTGCTTGCTAGAGAGTGTGAATTCAAGGCTGTGACTGCTGAGACTTACACTAATGAAACCATCCGTGATTCCTTTATTGCGGGTCTCGCCTCTCCCATTATTCGTCAGCGAATGCTAGAGAAGGAATCCCTGTCTCTGGATGAAGCTGTTAACCTTGCTCGAAGCCTCGACACTGCACAACGGAATGCTGAGGAGTACATACTTCCCGCCGCTCCGCCCAATTTGACAGCTTCCTCTACTGAAACGACCGCCCGAGACCACCATACTTGCGCTGCCACATCCTTGGGACGACTGTGCTTCTTTTGTGGGGTAAGGCGGCATCCCAGGACTCGCTGCCCAGCTCGTGATGTAGAGTGCCATTCATGTGGAGACTGGTCACTTTGCTAAGGTATGCAGGTCCAACCGGACTGTGAAATCTGGGAAAGGCAGCCTTACTTCTGCCGCCGGAATTAGCAGTGGAAGGGAGGACACCGCCTCTCTGCGAGATCCGTCTCCACCTCCGGGATACGGGACGCTCGGTCGCCAGCCTGCAGGAGGTGCTTCCATGGTGTTAGCCTCTGCTACTGCTCAACGTGGTTCAACTATTCCAGTGAGTGTGAACAATATGACAGTTAATGCCCTTGTTGACAGTGGGAGCTCTATCAGTTTCGTTCACCCGGAAATCGTAAAAAGTTTGGATATCCCAGTGCACCCATCTACTTTTAACATCACTCTTGCAGCTTCTCAAGTGTCTAAAACTCATGGTCACTGCTACATTGACTTAAAGGTGCAAAACAACTTTTATCCACAATTTAAGTTCTCAGTGATGCCTCAATTATGTTCTAAGGTTATTTTAGGTCAAGACTTTATGAATAAGCACCAGAATGTTGAGTTTACCCTTAGTGGTTCTCTTCCTAAGTTGACTGTATGTGGTTTAGCTAGCATGACCATTGATCCACCTTGCTTGTTCCCTAATTTGACTCCAGACATTAGACCTATTACCACTTCCACTCGAAGGTTTGTAAAGTCAGATGAAGCATTTATCAGAAAGCAAATTCATTCATTATTGTTGCAAGGTATAATTGAAAAGAGCCAGTCCCCATGGAGAGCTCAGGTTTTAGTAGTCAACGATGAACGCCACAAACGTCGCATGGTGGTGGATTACTCTAGAACTGTAAATCGCTTCACACAATTAGATGCCTATCCTATGCCTCGCATTCACGATCTAATTCACAAAATGGCTAAATACCGAATTTTCAGCACCCTTGATCTAAAAAGTGCATACTACCAGGTTCCACTTCAGGAAAATGAGAAGTGTTATACTGCTTTTGAAGCCGATGGCCAACTGTTTCAGTTTACTAGAATCCCCTTTGGGCTAACTAATTCAGTTGCAGTCTTTCAGAGGGTTATAGACTCCATCATCGCAGACAATAACCTAGAGGCCACTTTTGCTTACATAGATGACGTGATCATATGTGGGAAAACCCAGAAAGACCATGACCGCCATCTCCAGCGCTTCAAGGAGGTAGCAGCGAAATATAATCTCACTTTGAACACTAGTAAATGTAAGTACAGTCTCACCAAAATTAATTACCTAGGATACTGCATTGAGAATGGGAACCTTAGCCCTGATTCGGATCGCATCAAACCCTTGTTAGATTTACCTGTTCCTGACGATGCTTCCTCACTGAAATGAGCGCTTGGTCTATTTTCTTATTACTCTATTTGGATACCAGACTATTCCCAACGCATTCAACCCCTTCTCAGTTGTAAGCAATTTCCTTTGTCCTCGGAAGCAGTCAGGTGTTTCGAGTCTTTGAAGAAAGATATTTCTAAAGCATCTGTAGCTGCCTTTGATGAAACCCTTCCTCTTCTGATTGAGACTGATGCATCCTCAGTATCTTTAGCTGCTGTTCTGTCTCAGAATGGCCGTCCTGTTGCTTTTTTCTCCAGGACTCTTAACAAATCTGAAAGACTGCAACCTGCTGTAGAGAGGGAGGCAGCTGCCATTGTTGAACCGATTCGTAAGTGGAGATTGTACCTGATTGGCAGAAAATTCTCTATTGTCACTGATCAGCAAGCTGTAAGTTTTATGTTTAACACTTCACATTCCTCCAAAATTAAGAACAGCAAGATACTTAGATGGCGCCTTGAACTTTCTGAATATAGATATGACATTAAGTTTAGACCAGGTTCAGAGAATCATGTTTGCGACACGTTGTCTAGAGTATGTTCTGCCTCTGCTAAGACTGAGTCAATCTCGCTCGAAGACATCCATGTATCACTGTGCCACCCAGGAGTAACAAGACTGTACCACTTTGTAAGGATGAAAAATTTAGCATACTCTTTAGATGATGTCAGGAGAGTCAATTTGCTCAGAATTAAAACCCAAGTTCTTCAGACCTCCCCCAGCTCATCTCATCAAAGCACTTAAGCCTTTTGATCGATTTTCCATAGATTTTTCTGGTCCTAAACCTTCAACCACAAAGAACAGATATCTCCTGGTAATGGTAGACGAGTTCTCCAGATTTCCTTTTGTTTTTCCATGTTCTGATATGACAGCTCAAACCGTAATTGCATGCTTGCTCAAACTATTCTCTATTTTTGGCTGCCCTTCATCCATTCATTCTGATCTAATGGCAGACAGGCTACGGTCTCTACTCACGACCTGGCCCCGACTCCTAGGGACGACAACCCAACAGAGGTCGATGACAAAGAGGAACTGCCGTCGACAGATGACGTCACACCAGGTCCTACGCCAGAAGTATCTCCTGACAAGATTACTAACTCTACACTGTTAGAGGTTATTTATAGAGATGACCACTCACAGGGAGACAGTTGACTCCAGCCTTTGACTTGTAAGGTGTCAGGTCTCTTGCTAAGTAAAGCCTATGTTAAGGTTAAGTCTGACATCTGCTTATCCTAACACCACCACACTAATTTAACACGTTATTACAGTAAGCTGTTGACCTGTTGTTAGTTAACCTCTTCAGTATTGGGACATACTTTTACCATGAGTTTGGGTATAATTCGATAGTTTTAGTTACATTAGGAAGAGTCTATGGAGGTCATAAGATTGATGGCCAGAGTGCTCATTATTTCAATCCCCCACATAAGTTTCTGAAGCTGTATAAAATCACCAAAACAGTTAGTGGAATGAATAGCAAAAAGCGTCATGGTACTGAAGGGGGTTAATC
>NC_059275.1:9162484-9167484 GCF_017591435.1 Portunus trituberculatus
AATCGTATACAAATCTCAAGGCTAAAATGCGTCTCAGTACTGAAGAGGCTAAAAGTGTTCTGATTCCTCACCGTTACTGATCTTACCTGCTTGTATTGGATGTGAGAGTTCTCGAGTGTGTTTCTTAATTTTCGTGGTTTAACAGATATTCCGTGGCTTGTAAGTGAAGAAATAGCATTGACTCTACTGACTATGAGAACCTTCAATTGTGTTTCTTAGTTTCCGTGGTTTAACAGATCTTCCGCGGCTTATAAGTGGAGGAACACTGAAAACCGGAATCATTGTTTGTTGGAAGGATTAAGGTCAGTGTTTCAGTGTTCTTCAACGTTCTCATACCTTTCCTGACTATTTTTAACTGTGTAGTGGTTGTAAGGCTTTTCATACCCTCTCGTCACTGTCGTGATCCGAGCTGTTGCACGACGTTGCACAAATTCTCTAGCTATTGGCTATAAATAGTCGAAGATTTTTTCTATCTTTAATTAACAAAAATAATATTTATACATAAGATGTTCGATACGGCGCCGACAAATAACAATCACAACTCCTTCTGTTGCCTTCTCCACTGTAAATCATTACAATTTCCCTTACAAACATCCATAAGACTTACTTTAATCTCATATATATTCTCACATCAGAACGGATTCCACTCAATGTCGTCCACTATATCTTCATAACGTTATTACAATATCTGAACACTGTGCTCTATTTATCAGTAAATATCATATAGTAAGTACATCGCTAGGAATGAGTAACGTTTAAAAATACGAGGCTAAGAGAGTAAGAGTGTTCTGAAATCGTGTAAGTGTGTTCTGAAATCGTATTAGTGTTTTCTGAAATCGTGTAAGAGTGTTCTGAAATCGTATTAGGGTGTTCTGAAATCGTGTAAGAGTGTTCTGAAACCGGGTAAGAGTGTTAAATCGTGTAAGAGTCTTCTGAAATCGTGTAAGACTCCTCTTAAATCATGTAAGAGTCTTCTCAAATCGTTTAAGTGTCTTCTGAAACCGTGTAAGAGTCTTAAATCGTGTAAGAGTCTTCTGAAATCATGTAAGAGTCTTCTGAAATCGTGTAAGAATGTTCTGAAATCGTGTAAGAGTGTTAAATTGTGTAAAAGTGTTCTGAAATCGTGTAAGAGTCTTCTGAAATCGTATAAGACTCTTCGGAAATCGTGTAAGAGTGTCAAATTCTGTAAAAATCTTTTGAAACCGTGATATCTCTCAGGTTAGGAATAAGTGACGACAAATGGTGACTTTTCTGAGGTTATATTAGGTTAAGTTAAGCTATAAAATGAGTGTAAGAGAGCGTTGTTGAGTTATAATACGAGACTATAGGAGTGTTGCGAGACAGTGAGTTCTCTAAGGAGGCACAGAGTTACGGGACACTGGGCTAATGGCTGCAGCCTTGGCAGTGTCCTTGAGTGAGAGGAGTGGAGAGAGAGTGAATGTGGGGAGTGATGGGTAGGGAGTGGTGGGTTGTTTACGGTCACTGACTCGTGCACTGAGCTTACATTACAAAGGCTCCTACTCACAAATCACCCAACGTTACTGACTTAACCTCTCCAGTACTGGGACGCATTTCTACCTTGAATTTTGGGAGGTGATTAGAAATTTTATTGGCATTACGAAAGGTCTACGGAGGTCAGAAAATTAATTGCCAAATTCTTCACTATTTTAATCCCCACATAAGATTCTGAAGCTATATAAAATCATCAATTAGTAATCAGAATGAATATGGAAACGTGTCATGGTACTGAAGGGGTTAATAATCACCACACTTAAAAACACTTGTAGCATGTTCACGTATCGTATCGTATCGTAGCAGTGTGGATGGAGAAGCGTTGCACCGTTGCGTATCAAAAATTATACAAAGATACGCCACGGGCTCTATCTGCCATTTGTCTGTTTCGTCTCTGCAACAAAGGAATGACACACAACTCGCATGGTCTCGCGTAGACTCGGAGTTCGGCATTGTCCGTATTGAGAAACAGTTTACTCTCTCACCATGCCTATTTTCCAAGCCCGCAGAGATGATTAGCGGGGTTTTCAAGAGTGTTCTCCAGTTAATAATATTGAAAGCTTGTCATTCTGCCTCTAGAACCGTAAAAACACTTTAAAAACTATTGTAAACTTTAAATAAAGCCTTTTAAGAGAGAAGAGGTGAAGCACAGAAGTGTTTGAGAAGATCATCCATAATCACGCTGCACATTCAGTTGCCATATACAAAGCCACGTTACTGACTGCGTGATTGTTTTTTTTTTTTTTCACATAGGAAGGGCACCAACCAAGAGCAACAAAAATGGGCATAAGGAAATAGGTATACAGAATTTAGTATAAGAAATCAGTATAAGGAAAAAGTCCACAGTGTTCTCTGCGATGTTATTTTGGGTTTTTTATTGCGAAACAATAAAAACATCCATGAACCTCAGAAGAATCAAAAAGCTTTTCGTTGTTGAGCTTTTTTCGTATAGAGAGCTTAACTTTGTTTGGGTACCAGGCAACTATAGAATCTGTAGGCCCACATAAAGTTATCAAGTTTATTGTTTTTATCCGTCGTTCAACCGAGCGGTTTCACTGGTAGTTTTGGTGTTCTTAAGCAACCCAGGCATAGAAGAAAAACTCATGATATAAATGTTTGTATATTATGTGCAAATTTACAAGTGCTGTCCACACACAACGTACAAGTACATACAGAAACGTGCTTAAAACTCGGGAAAGTGTTCGTAATGTCACCGAGTTCACAGAGCCACTTAATTCCCGCAGCACGCAGGTTAGACGCACACACACTTGACACTCCCACACTTCCCCAGTCGCCGCTGTAACTCTACTGCCTTTACCGGTGCCGCAGCGCACCTAGCCTCCAAGATGCTGACACAGGGCGTCGGTCATGTGACAAGGGAAATCTCAACTGGGTGTATTGTGTCGTTCATTACATTTATTTCTCGCTGGTAGTGAAACCTAGATAAAATGCATCCTACTTATGGAGATTATATTAATTTATTTATCTATCTGAATCAATCATGAATGCAACAAATCACTTGTTAGTTTTATGAAATAAAGAAGCATCTGCAACCCCTTTTTAAGGAAAAGGCGAGGTCAGGATTCACATGTGTTGCACCACATTACGAAAGATTGCATCAGATTTCTATAATGATTGATATACTTATGTACAATGGTCCTACCTATCCTATATGGCGGATACATCGCTCGGTCACCTACCCTTCGGGTCCTCGCGACGTAACTAGGGACATGTATCTAACCATGTTTATCCGGGTTACAAAGGAGTATCCCCAATGTCTTCCTGCTGTCGATGGAGCCTGGCTTTAAGGAAATCATATAACAAAGTAGCCTTTCTAAGACAACAGAACAAGGTATTAGTAAAATACAGAAGACAAAGACAGGTATGAACACCGTAGGAAAATGCACATAAGGTGTTAGGTTCTCTGGTAGAGACTTATGTATGCCGGTCTCAAAATCTGAGATGTTAGCAAAAGAGAACTCAGAAACAGAGTTGGTAACAAATTTTATTTTTGTAAAGTCGAGATTATTTAGAGTGTCTGTTTGAAAATAGGAGGGGTTATGTTAGAAATAACACTCTTTATATTATGGAATGTCCTCTTATTGCTAAATTTAGGCCACAAGGTCAACATGACTTGTATAGCCTCATTGACCATCTCCTAGACTCAACCACTCTCAGGGATATACTCAGGGAATATCCTCAGTTTGCTCCAAGACTGTAGGATGTTTATGCAATAAGGTATGCAATATGTGTATCTATTTATTGAAATACTTGTATTCTTGTTATGTATACTGTCTAGTGTTATATTTTTGATACTTTAACCTTAAGTCTTTATCCACGGTGTGGTGGCAAGGTCAATCCTCCTCCTTTTTTGTAATTATTTATTAATTCAACAATAAATGAATGAATCAATCAATCCCTTTGCGTCCAGCGATTGCAGTGTCATGAAGTAAGGACAACACCACCAGTACATGTGACTCAGGCATCACGAGTTGTGTTACAGGATCTCTTTTACCTGAAGTCCAGTATCTCCTGTGTCAAAAGGAACTGTGAAAATGTCACATGTATTTTTGGTAAGGTGGTTTCATCACCAGACTCCAGAGCATTAATGACCTTGCTCCAAACGTCATGCTGACGTTGAGCATTAGCCAGCTCAAGTAGGGAAAAGTTTTGTATGGTAGGAGTTTGTTCTACCACACCTCCAACATGCATATTTCGAGACAAGGCATCAGCCACTACATTAGCTCGACCAGGCAAATATCCCAAAAATGATATCCTTAAACTGCTTGAGAGCCCAAATAACAGCTAGAGTCTCCTGGTGAGTTATACAGTAGTTTAACTCTGCTGGTTTCAGAGTTTGACTTGCATATGCAAGAACGCGGTTTTTCCCACTTACGTCAGTTTGCATCAGCACTGAACCCATCCTCATGGCCGAGGCATCCGTATATAAAATAAATGGAGCCTTGTAGTCTGGAAAAGCCAAAACTGGATCATGAGTGAGTGCAAATTTCAAGTTTTCAAAACTTTTATTCTGGGCTGCATTTCAATAGAAAGGAATGTCCTTCCTTAGCAAGATATTCAAAGGTGATGCAATTTTTTAAAATCCATTTACGAATGACCTATAATATCCACACAACCTGAGGAAAGAACGAACATTTTCTACATTCTTTGGTTGTGGGAAGTTTTTAACAGTTAGGATTTTGTTCTCTACTGTGTGAATTCCATCGCCATCAACTATGTGGCCTAAGAATTCAATTCTTGATTTAAGGAATTCGCATTTAGTTATTTTGGCTTTAAGACCAGATTCTCTCAATTTCAATAAGACAGCTTCTAAACTCTCTAAGTGGGACTTTAAGTCTTTTCCACATATGATCACATCATCAAGGTACGCATATACATTTTTGCCTGTTTCCTCAGCAAATATAGTGTTAATCATGCGCTAAAAAGTGATCTGAGCAGATTTTAACCCAAATGGCATACGTTTCCAT